>NW_010421752.1:0-19846 GCF_000710305.1 Buceros rhinoceros silvestris | reverse complement strand
GGCCGGTGCCCTCGGTCCCGGCAGTACCTGATCCCTTTCCCTCCGGCTTGCGCTCAGGCACCTCTGCTTGGAAAGGAAATACCTGGTCTTCAGGTCCAGAAGCAACTAAATACCTTGTTCCTTTTTTCATACTGTGAGGTACCGGCACATGTCCCATTGGTCATGACTGATCGTACAATGTCTTTTATTGCTAACGTTGACATACTGTAGGTGTTAACACCTTTCCGTGCAGTTCATCGTAAAACTTTTCATGTTGTGGCTTCCAAAAAGCATTCTCATTTTGTGTATGTGTTATCTTGAATATGAATTTAATGCTGATGAAATGAGATAGATCTGAACTTGGAAGGGAAGTAAGATCCTGTGTGTACCCTTCCAACCCAGGATTTCAAGGAAGTCAACCTAGATGCCCATGTGCAAACTGAGGGTGGGAGAAATATGCCACATGTAAAAATAAAGCTACTATACTTTGCCATAGTAGATTCCTCTAAGTAAGGTTAGGAGACAAATGCAAGCTTGCTAGGTTGACCTTTAGACACCAGAAAATTGTTACGGTTTTTTATTTGGTTTGGTTTTTTCTTTTTTACAATGAAGAGGACAGAAGTTAACAATACCCTCTTAATCTAATACTATGTCATGGTTTAACCCCAGCCAGCAACTAAGCACCATGCAGCTGGTTGCTCACTCCTCATCCCCTCCCAGTGGGATGGGGAGGAGAACTGAACAAAAAGTAAAATTCATGGCTTGAGATAAGAACAGTTTAGTAACTAAATTAAAATATAACAAATATTATGATAATAATGCTAATGAAAAGGAACAGAAAACAGAATGAAAAAAGGACAAGTGATACACAGTGTAATTGGGCAGCACTCGCTGACCAATGCCCAAGCAGCTGTCAGCCCCTCCTGGCCAAAGCCCCTCAATTTATATACTGAGGATGATGTCCTGTGGCATGCAATATCCTTTTGGTCAGATGTCCTGGCCATGCTCCCTCCCAGCTTCTTGTGCTCCTGCACAGTTGCAAAACCCAGGAAGTTGAAAAGACCTTGATTCCTTCGCAACAACTAAACCCATCAGTGTATTATCAGCGTTCTTCTCATACCAAATCCAAAACACAGCACTATTCAAGCTAGGGAAAAGAAAAGAAAAACAGCTCTGTCCCACCCGAAACCAGAACATACTATTACTTTGAAACATTGTGGGTTTTTTGTCCACGGAGATGTTCATAATCTCTACAGCAGGGACTAATTTCCTAGGTTGGATTTAGACAGATAGCTGCTATCAAACTATAAGCAGATGCTTAACTATAGAATCCTTGTCCTCTCACGCAGTTGTTAGTACTGCAGCTAGTTCCTTTGCTTCTGCACTAGCACTATTGACAGCGCTTTTTATTTATGAAGATGTAGTGTTTTAGCAGTCAGAACGTGATTTTAAAACCTTTTGCATTGGTAATTAGAAGAACAGGCTTCTGACAAGACCAGACTGAACTGTTGGTAGAAGTCAAAGTCAGAGCACCTGGAAAGTTAAGCACAGGAAACAGACTTTTAAGTGTGCTTTGTATGTGGGTCTTCACTGGATAGCAGAACATGCATGAAGGCCTTTGTCCAACTTCAGATGAAATAACCCATCCTGTTGTTTGTTGACTTAAGTAGAAAATGTTTTTTTGCCCTTTGATAAGAAGGATGTTAGAGAAATCCAAGGTAAACTTCTGTTATCTCAAGCAGCCGTAGCACTGACAAGAAGCTTTAGTAGAAATACTCTGCTGCTCCATGTTGAAGTATTTAAAGTTAATTTTCCTTTGCTTGTTCTTGCAAAAAACCTGATACCAGTTTTACATCTGACAGGACAATTTTAGGCAAAGCCTCGATCGTGCATCTCCAAAAACATGTTGGGGTACTTGCATAGTTGCCACAGGCAGCAGGTAGTGTAAAATCTGAGCATCAGAAAAGTTTAAATAAACATTTTGTAATGGGAACTTTAAGCAAGTTGAAATAGTTTAAAAGCATCTATGTATGCCTTTAAGTAAGCCAGAGGAGTGGCTGAACAGACATTCCTCTTTTATGAGAGGAAGCCTTGAGACACTGCACCATCCGCACAGGAAACAACTCATGCCCAGATGTGACCATGCCCTCTGTAAGGCTGCCACCAGCTCCGACTGCCACTTCCTTTTCTGAGAGCAAGCATTTATTCTAGAGAGCATAACATTTTAGAGAGATGCTTTATCTTCCACCCACTCTGCTTCTGGGTGTGCTAATTTAATTTAGTTGATAGAAGAGAGAAATATGTTCTGAAAAGCTGTGAAGTTTATACTTTGAGTACTGAAACTTTTTTCTCTGCATAGGAGGGAGGGAGTTCAACTCCACCAACATAACCATACGCTGCAATCTTGGCATTTCACACTGAACTTGCTCTCAGCACAAGAAGCTGGCACACTATTACACCTAAGGGCCGTATGTATTAGATTCCTTGTGGGGCTGAATCACTTGGTAGGGCCAGAAGCATCACTGAGGAAGCAGGAGCTTTAACACAGGAGCAGGCACTCTAGCTGGAAATCCAGTTCACACTGAGTAATCAAAGTTTCCTCAAACAAATTCTGTTCACTTGTGGTTCCTGAGAAGAGATTAATTACAAGCCTTCTAACTGACTGGGACATGCTGCTGTGGGAATTAAATTGTAGCCCAAATGCACCCTCTAATGCAGATATGCTTTCCTTCCTCTATGACACTAGTGCAGAAACATGTTGTGGGTAGTGTCTTGAAATTCAAGCCAGAAACATTTACTCCCTCTTCTCGTGGGTTTTGCTATGTAAAAACCAAAGGAGAGATATTCAATGCTTGGAGGCAAATGAGGTTATTCATCACACTTGTTCTCAGAATTTTTATGGCACAAGTTAAAAACTGAATAGACAGTCCAGTAAGTATGGTGCAGTAAGAGATTGAAGACAGCGAGCAAAAACTTTTACAGCTTATCACTCTTTCAGAGACAATATTTGTTAACGGAGCTTTTAAGTATATTCATCAGCTCCCTGTTTTGAAGGCACCCACCTGGACAGCAGTTGTTACACTTAACATAATACTTACCAGGAGTATGGTACTATGAAAATGCATTGTTTGATTATAAACAATGATTATAAACAGTATCAGTTCAGTTGGTAATTGAAGATTCATTCCTCTGCAGTATTAGCCAAGTCTTATTTCTGCAAGTATTCCTGCACAGCTGGTCCTATAAGCTCAAGTGCATGAAATTTGTTTATGCCTTTTTCTCCAAAAAATGGGACAGTTACTCTATCAAGCTACAAAACAGCATCTTACTTGACCCTCAGTTACCCTTTCAAGACATTCTTCAGGTTTCATTCCATCATTTCATCTTTAGAGTGTAGTATTAAATGTATTTAGCATCCTTTTACATAAAAAAAAGCAACACCAATAATGTATTTCCCTATCAGTCAAAACTCAGGTTTTATTTTTATGGCTTCCCCCCTGCCAGCCCCCCCAATAATTTGTGGGTTGCCTGTTTATCTTTGATCTGGTATAAACTAGCACAGAGTTACTATTTTTTGTGCACTGTGTTCACTAGACTGAGGACACTGTAAGACAGTTATCCTGTTTGGGTTTTGTTCAGTTTGCCAGCCTTTGGAAAGCACACATGCTCTGCTTGCTTTCTTAGTATCCATGCTGTAGCTTAGAAATACCCAGTCAGGGCTTGCAACAACAAATTCACGTCCAATTCTTGAGGGACTGCAGTTCAGCTTCTTTATGCACTTCTTCCTGTAATGTTTCAGCTGGAACAGCAAGGAAGAGAAAACCCAAACGAGTCAATGTTTTCTCATAGCATAGTTCAGATGCTAAGTCTATCCTTTCGACATGTGAAATCCATTTGCTGTTTTAAATCTTAGAAGTCAAACAAGGTATCACCTATTTTATTTGCTTCTCAACAGAGGAGTCTGATCAGGATTGGATCTCCATAGCGTTAATTGACCTGTTGATGTTTGCTGGTTTAGGGCAAGTTTCTCCATGAACTTCTGATTAAGGCTATGCAGCATTTCCTACTGCCCTTCAGAAGTCTCCAAAACAAATTAATACGGTGAACACAAGCGTGAAGAGACAGTATCACCTGTAGGTCAGAATAATTATGGCGTTACAAAACTAGCATTTGGGGTCAGTATAAACATATACCTGTAGCGCAGGTACTCCAACATGTGTAAACAGAACTTTGTATGTCAGTGGCTGTCCTACTTTCTGGAATCCCCAAAGTTCCCTGTGCAACATCCTCCTAGCTCCTAGAGCTGCTTACAATCCCCAGCATTGTTTTTGTCTAGGAAGTCATAGTAGAGCATTAACCTCTTGGAATGATGAATAGAGCTGTAATTCTGGAATTCCAGAAACCATTAAGAGCATCTGCAAACTTTGTATTATGCTGCAGACAGATTTCTATTTCAAACTTCTACCTGGTTTTCTCTGTACACACAGAACTGCAGTCAACAGTCTTGCCTATCAATTCCTAGAATAGTCAGTGAAGTTTTGAACTGGTTTGATGCAACTTTCAGAAGTTGAGAAATGCAAATGGAAGCTACATCAAATTGCATTTCCAATTTATTTGTTAGCCAGGCCAGTAGATCTTTAGTTGCTTATTCACTTAAAATGCTTATGCATTTGCAGTGTTTACAAAACTAATAACGTAACAGCTTTAACTGGCTTAAAAATTCCCCTTTGAGGTTTCCTCTAGGTACTTCCTCTTGTGAAGGAATAGGAAGAGGAATTGCCAAATTCGCAGGTTAAAAGGAGACACTAGCCAGTTAAAGGAGGGAACAGGCTGCCCAGAAGCTGGGTGGTGTGCTCTGTAGTGAGCCAAAGCAGAACTTGCATGTAGCTTGTGCCAATGCAATTAAAAAAAACCCTCTAGAACACAAATTTTCACTTCCCATCCATGTTTCTAGTTTCTGAGAACTGGGGTGGTCTTCCATCTAACGCATATAGTTATTATATCGTGTGAGAAACATCTGTTTCTGTTGTTCTAGGACTTCCATCACCACTTTCCTACAAACCTTAGAGTACTTTACAAGCAGGAGTTGTCCCCATCCCCAGTTAGACTGCAGAATAAGTTCCCATCCTGGCAGCATCAAGAGATCTTTGTGTCAAAGAGGCCAGAGTTTCACAGAGAACCTTTAGCCAGGTGGTACTTGGTAGTTAGTGACACTGTGGTCAAGGTATCTTTGCCATATCAGAACTGTTTCCAGCACTGTCAGAAGTTCAGCAGTATGTGATGATCAGTAGTTCTGGTATGCTAAACACAGACTCACCATCTTTCTTACACATAAGTCGTGAGACTTACCTGCAAACAATGCAGGAGCAAATCTACCAGGCAGGAAAACCCAAGCCTGGTTCTTCAGCGAGCACCAAGACTTCACATCCTCCCCTTGTTAACTTTCATTGAAAAAAGTTAAAATAATTAATGATACTTACACTGTTATTTGCATTAACTTTTTATCTGATAAAGTTGCAGTCAGTTTTCTGCATTTTGGGTTTAATGTAATCCATTCAGTGTTTGAAAGGGTGCTTTGCACCCTTGACAGTGGAAGGGGCATCAAGATCTCCATCATCACAGGAAACAAAGTAGTTTCCAGGTGCTGCAGAGAATACAACTAATGCTCATTTTAAAGTGTAAGCTGACATTGAAGTTTGAGGTTTTTTTTTTTTAGTCAGCAATATTACTTTAGAAATAAAATTCTAGCCGCAAGGTGCTAAGATTTATCCTTTCATCTCTCCAAAGTTTACCCATCCAGCATTTTCCTGGAATGATCATTTCAGTATTTTGGTGCCAAGCTAATAAGGTACCTGAAGTAATACAGTTGTCATTAGCAAAATTATTTTTTCTGATTTCCTTTATATCATAAAGATAATATCAGGTACTCTTTGCATCCTTGGAAGTCATTGGTGCCTTATGCTTCAGCTGTTGCAGTACACACAGCAGAAGATAGTCATTTAATCCATCAAGTGAGAATTGACAAAACTTCTTCCTGCCCTCCATGCATCATTGCAGCCGACATGTAGGAAAAAAGCCAAGCTTACACAGATGTAGAGCAGCAGGGAAAGTACCGAAAAATCCTCAAATTAAACAGATACTGTTCAGAGTAGGTTTTTATATATACAGACATCTGATCTGTCTCCTGTGTCTCTGAAAAAAAGTTTCCTGTTAGCTAAGGCAGCATGAAAGCTGGTTTGACCTGCTCTTATACATGTTTATCTCTGAATTTAAGTTGATCTGGAATGTTGAGTCAAAAGTTTACCTGAAGTTGATAAGATAGCAGGCCACTGTACTCTGACTTCTGCCTTTGACTTCCACAACATGTAATATAAGCCTTTTCTGTTCCCCTACCTCTAAGCTGGGAAATTAAGGCAGGTTCAAATATGAGCTCAGACCCTCTATTAAAGATAAAGCAATGCTTTGTTTACATCTAAATAGCCCAAGCTTCTATAGAAGCATGTGGTATGCTGGGTCCCCAGATACACTAACAAGCAAAAAACATTGTGATCTATTAAGGTCCACATGGAAATACTGAATTTTTCTGCATATTAGAGTAGCAAAATCTGACAGTTGGTTCTGTAAGCACATAAAAAGTGACTTTTGCATATGTGTGCTCACACATCTTAAGGAGCAGATCATGTATTTACACTTGATGTGCAAGAAGCTATAGTAGTGAGAACAATACCAAAATCAGGGGCTGCTTTTTTATCTGAGACTGCATCGGGGCACCCATGGAAACAAGAAGTTTCGCATCTCCATAGCATCACTCCCAGAGCAGCATTAAAGAACAGATAACAGTTTGAAGGAATACCCCCATACGCTCACTGGGTGTTACTATGAGGTTTCCAAGCCATGGTGACATCTCCAAGTATCCACAGCGGGACTGTTGGGAGGCTCTGTCCAGACGACACCTGAATGTAACTGAGGTTCTCATGGACAACAGTAGGAATCACATCACAGCTGCATGTTGCTAAATCCCAGTTGGAAGCCAGGATTTTCAGTTGTGATTATGAACTTGAGACTCCATTGTCAGATTGCTCCTGGACAGAGTTCTCACTGTGACAGAAGTGTTGAATGTAGAAGAGACTTAAGGGAAACAGTATCAGATTAATTCAGCCATGAATGAACCTCTGAGATGATTGCATTCATGACTAGAATATCAGGCAACATTCTTCTCGAAGGATAGCAGGCTTAGGTAACAAGCAAGAGGAAGAAAAGTAATTTACTTTCAGTCAGCCTTTGGAATAACAGTGCACAGAAGTATCACATTATTTATGCACTCCTGTACTGAAAGGATTGCTTGACTAACTAGGAGCAATACTGTCTTCCATTAGAGAAATGAGTGCAGGGGACTTTAGTAATTCTGTGGAGAAGTATTTACATGGTCTGTAGGCTGCAGTGTACATAAGCTTCTACTCTGCAGTGATTCAGAAGCTCTTTCGGTGCTTGGGACAGCCAATTATAGACATCTTTTCCTATTTATTGTATCAAGAAAATGGAGGGGGGATCTTACACTTTAGTCACCAGTGAATATATACCCCACCTAAGCAGATTGCCTGCCTGCCTCTTTCTCCTCACTTCAGATGACTTGATTTAAGCCTTTCCAAAAGGAAGGTTACACTTGCTTGGAACCACAAAATCCATCTGATGTTTTATTAAGGGTGTCAGAAGTTTCTAGTCAGGGACAGCCTGCTGGGCAAGCAGAGGGTTAGCACCAAGCCATTTTGGTTTGGAGAGTCAAAGGAAATTCTATTTTAGGCAACAGTGAAAAACTGGTTATTTACATTGCTTTAAATAAAAATTCTTTTCGTGTATGGGAAACTGCTTATAGAGACCTTCCCTAAGGAGGAACCCATTTTCTGTATTCATCTGTGGGCACGGACCTGGGCTAGCTCTGTGCTTAAAGGGAGTTCTGCAACACTCCCAACCCCTCTTGAAGGAAGACAGTTACAGGGAGAGGGTAGAGGAACCACTATTGTCCCAATTAGCATACCCCCATATGGTGGAATAGACCAAACCATCTGGAACCTGGACGCCAAGAAGTACGTACTGACCTTTAATGCAGGGCAAACTTCTGGAAATACTGGAGACACTTGACTTGCGATTTTAAGTCTTTAGGGTAGACTCTTTAGTGCATTAGAATATTTGACTGTCCATCACAGTCCAATTTAAGACTTATTGTTTCTCTAGTAAAGTTACTTTCTTTGCCAGAAACTGAGATAAGGAGGAAAAAAGAACTAATGGTTATTCCACTTGAACCTTATTAGCCTTTAGTTAGCATTTTAAAAAGCTCAGTCCAGGAAGAAGAATGGGTTCCTTGCTTCTGAGGAGGGAGGACATCAAAAAAATACCTGCCCTTACATTCTTGCTGTGTGCTCTGTCACAGCAGCTGTGCAGGGCAGAGATTACCATCCCCAGCTGCTCGTTACCGCATTTTCAGATTTACTAGCTGAGCTGCTCAGATGAGCACAACAACCTCCCATTTCAGTCAGAATGGCATGCTAGCTTAAACAGCTTAAGCAACAGGTTAAGGAGCAGAGACCTGTGTTGGTCAAGTCGATCAGGTTAGCAGTTTCGCTAACAGCTCCAGTGTTACATTTGAGGGAGAAAGCAAGAAGCAACTGGGCAGGACTGAAGAGCAGCCTTCTCCAGCCACTGCTGCTGTCAGCTGTTGTGCCCACAGCTTCAGTCTCCAGTCAGATGAACCTGGTCTCAGTGCAGCCTCATACTGTCTTCAACACTCAGCACCAGCTCACCTGAGGAGGCTTCTCACATTGCAGTGCTTACCCTTGCAGCATCAATTCTAAAATCCTGCCTTAACTTTATGAGTTGAGCATTTGAGCTTTACATTGCTAAGTCTATAGTCACGTAACTTCTTAAGTCAGAGAAACGCATCCAAGATGACTTGGTAAGGTAAGCCATCTCTTTACCCTTGTTGTGTACAAGAAGTCATGCAGCACAGTAATGCTAAAGACAAGTTACTGCCCAGTCACCAGGCAAAGTCACAAACAGGGTCTGGGACCCTGTGGCAAGTGCCACTAGATACTCTTCTCCTGCCGCTCTCAATGAGCCACACATGGGAAATCATTGACTGAAAATCCCATGCAGCCTTGCAGACCAAATACCTGTTATTTTAAAAAAACTCTTTCCAGAAAGAGAGAGAGAAGCCATCTCTGCAGAGATTTATTTAGCATCACAGAAAGAAAAAATCTAGTTCCTTGGTTTTCCTAGCATCCTCCATTCTGCCTTTAGAATAAGTTCTTTAAAGTTGTAAATAAAGCTCCACAAGCCTATATATGTATTTTAAAGTAGCCTGAACTGAAGTACTCCTTGCAAAACAAAGATTCACCAAGGAAAGTTGTAAGCTTACCTCTTCAAGGCTGTGGTCTGTTCCTCAGAAAAGAAGATCAAAGCCCCCCTCTTCACCACTGGCAGTCCCACCCTGACACCCTTCTCCCTCTTTATACACAGTAGAGGTAAGGAATTAACTGGGCAGCTGTAGAACAAGCCCCTACCTCTCCAAGACCTCTGCCCCCACCAAGACCTTCTTTCTTCTTTAAATACAGCCCTTCAAGTGGCCGGGTGGAAGTGTTTCATGGTTCACCGTGGTCTCTTGCATTTGTGTCACTGATAAAACTCAACTCCTTGTTTTCCTGCTTAATTGTGTGGTTTGCACAAGTCCCAGTTTTGCCCATTCTGAAATAGTGAATGAGGCTGAGGAATGTTTGGAAAGATACAAATTCAAATAAAGACTGTATTTTAGTGTAAAGGTGTGAGAGATAATGCTAAGTGTGGTGGGTTTTGAGCTTTTTCTGTATAACCTCCCAACATTAGCATTCACCTTAACATAAATGCTTATGAAGTTCACCAAAACAATGTTTTAAAATCATAATATTTGTGTCATCTGTATGTAAGACTAGCTTTCCAATAACTAGATTTTTATTCTTTTCTTATTATTATTAATAACTAAAGTAAAACGATCCACTTGTGCCTACTGCTGATTGTTATACATGCTGTTCTTTTTCACAGCAGAAATAAGATACTCCATGGCTTCAGCTGAAAAATATATTAACAGATTTTGATTAAAGTTATAAAAATCAGATTTCAAATACTCTGAAAATTTTATATACAGCTACAAGCCTGTTAATAAAATTAAAAACTTACTATAAACATAACTGTGGATTTTATTGGCAATGAAAGCTATAGGTGCTGCTTGGAAGTAATAGAGGTCATGGCTTTTTTGTCATTGCGGTGAAGATTTCATTACTGCATCTCCACACTCTGAATTCCAATGCGTGCTAAAGCAGAGTGATGCTGCTTTGGGCACAGACCCTTCATCTTCGAGAGATCCCCCAGTGCCATGCTCAGAGGTTCACATTGGTATAGTTCACATAGGATATCTGAAGAGGCTGATTAGCGTACAGCATTCAGAACCAAATATTAGTGTTTTACAGATTCTAAACTAGTTTGGAACTGAATTTTTTACTGCGTTTTGCTGTAGTGCTCTTCCACACAACCTACTGTGTTTTTGGACTGCTGTACTGCCTAACACAGTAAAATGCTGGGGTGGTCACATTGTCAAATCACTAATCCAGCTGCAAATTTAAGCATGTCTCATATTCTAGTAGTTTCCTAAAAAAGCGCAGTAATTCTGATATGGAGTCCTTGTTTTCTGAGAGTTCTGTCGCAATCTGTGTGAATCCGCCTTTATTCCTCCTCCCTGCCTCCGCGTTAGCAGCCTCTGGTCCATTTACAAGATTAGTTTCCTCATGCAGCTGTCAATCATTCCTTCCTGACTGTATTCTCAATTTTGTTTTCATTCTCCATTTAGTCTGTATGCTCTGAGTTTTCCTTCCTTCCTCAGAAAAGACAAGATAATGAACTTGTTTTCCTTCAATAAGCTTAGTCCTGTCAGTTTTAAGTGGAAAACCAAAAATTGTTTGATCTACTATTGCAGCATGTGGTCCTGCCATTAAGCTAATTTACTGCTTTCACTTTGTTAAATAACTTACTTGTGTCCCATGTAGCAGCTATTGATTTTTATATCTTATGTTTTTAATAGCACATGTCCTAAAATGAGCAGCCTCCTATCATGTCAGTGGAAATTGTTCCTGCCTCTGAGAAATTACAGTGCCGTGTCAGCAGAGGAAAGACAGCTTTTTAAAAGGTACTGTAGAATGGTTCTTTCGCTGACTTGCATAGTGCTCCAGAGATACAACTACTTCAGTGGCTCAGATCCATGACCTATTTTTCTCCTGTCCCTTTGAGAACTACGTCTGATTCTCTCTGTGGTCTTGTCCTGTCAGTCTGGAGCACCAGTGACATTCACCTAAGTATTCACATCCTTCTTTACTCCCTTGCTTGGTGTTGAGAGCAGTTGTACTAATTTTTTGCCAGTTCATCTCTGGAAACATAGGGTCGCTGGCAGTGAAGATGCTCTTCTTCTTTAGTCATGGTGGCCCTGGCTGTTTGCGAGGCTAAAGCATGCCCATTTCTCATGGACAGAAAGCCCAGCTTAAAAAACCAACCAAACAAACCCAGAGTATTTGTAGCTCTGATGAAATTCGGGGCAGTACTGTCCATGTGGATTGTATCTCCGAGGAACTGTTTAAGCTGATGCCAGAAAAAGGGTGGCTTCTTCCACTGCTGTGCCGCATCAGCAGATAGGAGATTGGGATTTGTCATTGTGGACTTCATGAAAGTGCTTGTCATAGCTGTTTCTCTGGCTGATTTGAATTTTTATTTTGTTTCTTAGGTGAAGAATGTTAGTGCCAGGGCTAAATACTGTTGTACTGTAAAATCTCGATACAATGAAATCCCCTTGTGGTGCTCTGATTATGTTTCAAGGATACTGACTTGCTTTCCCAGAGAACCTGTGGTGATCTCTGGATGTACCCCTGGTGACAGAACAAGGCCGGACTGAAGCAGTGAGGGATATGCTGTGTGTGAGATACTGCAGGGCAGTTAAAGGTGCAGAGGTTCAAAAGAGCCTCAAGTGCCTTCAGTAAACCACTGCTAGTAGAACTGAGTGACTTCTGCCTTACCAACCCCAGTGTCACCATCATGCTGGTACGCATATGCCGAGTATTGCTGAGACTGAAAGGACAGTGGAGCTGTGTTCAGCTGGTATTGCTTCTGCTGCAGTAGCTAGTTTTCATTCTTATCATAAACAAATCCTTACAGACTAATTAACAGATGTACTGCAGCAGCAGTGCTTGTTTCACCTTTTCCCCGAAGGCTGCAATTGGCATTTTCTACGTAAATAGTATCTTTTCAGGATTTCACTCCTTTTTGACGTTTTTTATCATTACTTGTGAGAGAGGGCATATGAGCACACCTGGAAAAGGACGTTCAGTTGTCTAGCCTAATTTTCTGAATAGCTCCCAGAGCTATAATCCCCTCCTGAGGCAATACACCGATTTTATGCCAACTGGCTTGGGCAATATGGAGCTTGTCAGTGCCAGGAGTTGTGAACGGATGTTGCTACACTGTGTACATATACTGCACTGAGATAAAGCAGTGTCTGTATTTCTCTACCCAGTGTCAAAGAAGAGGTGGTTATGCTGTTGCAAAAATAAAAACATATGGTTTATATACTTAAAATTTACCCCAGCTTAACTATTTCTGCTTAATTTCCCCACTGTGTATACCTTTATCCCAGGATGCATGTGTCTAGTTCCAAACCACAGAAGTCACTTTAGAGCTTTGAAATTGGACTCTTTTGGTGCAGAATAAGAACATCCCATCAAGAGTTAAATCAGAGATAGTAGCTCCACTCTAGATTCACTCCATGCCCTAATCTGGATTGGCTGCTATGCATTGACAAACTCCTAATTAATTCAATTGTTGGTGAAAGGTACTCTTTAAAAATTAACATTGTGTTGATGAGGTATCGAACAAATTCTCTTTCATTAGAGTAAGGGGGTTGTAGACAGAATCAGTGTGTGGGTGCAAGAGAAATTCGGTGCTTGACCTTTTATTCGTACCTTCTCTGCCTGGTGTGAACACCTGCCTGTTAACAGTTAGAATAAAACTCACAAGCTTGTTTCCTGGAAGGCAGGAGCTATCAGACATAGTGACTGCAGGCTGTATTGATCTGATGGGGATTTGGAGTGCTAACAGACAGCCTAAAGTTTCCACGGCCAAATAAAAATCCCTGAGTCCCTGAAATCCTTTGCACAAATGAATTCTTCCTCTTTTACAGACCTCTCTGAAATCAAGACACATCTCTGTGAAGACTGAGCTACAGATTTACCCTTAAAGTTTTTACAAACAGTCTTTTTCAGTAGTGATTTTTTGCCTTGTTCTGTATAGGGGGATGCCTCACTTGACGGCAACTCTGAAATCTCCCCTGGCCTAGTTTCTGTTCTCAGCAGCACAAGTTAAAGTATGCGCTTGAAGACAGTTTTATTTCTGCTCTTTCCTGATTTCCTGGAAGAGCAACAGGCTAAGCAACATCAGCTTTATCAGAAATGTAACAAGTCAAGGGCAGGGCTTTCTGTCTAGGAACAACGATCTGTCCCTCATGTGAAAGAGGTGGGTGAACAGCTCTTGGTTTGGAAGATTTGGAAGGTACTTCCATGTACCAAACATTCACCAATTATATAAGATTGCTGGAGAGCAACAAGCTGCCACCTGAGAGTTCTTTAAACTTACAGCTCTTGAAGACTTTTGTGGTAGCTGCTGTTGCTTGGATATCCAGAGGTAAGGATATCTCTCCCCAGTAATAATGCAGTGTGCTTGTAGCCTCTCCCAGGCTTTGGGCAGTCAACCAGAAGGAAGAAGTCTTTCAGATGTACAAAATCTGTGCTCCTAGGCTCTGGCCTGGCTAGTCTTTCCGCTGTAGAAATTTTTAAAAAATTACGGTCCCTCCCCCAGTTGCTGCATTTGATGTTCAAGGCCCTGTGTCACAGTCATTGCTGTTATGGCTCTACATGTTGACTTGTCATGTCATATACACAAATTCTGATTTGCTCCTTCTTTCTCCTAACATCTTATTGTCTGCTGATAGCACTGTTTTGGTGTGGGGTTCTCCATGCCAAGGTGGGTGTTTTGGAATATCTAGGAGTCCAAGTCCATGGAGTCTGAGTCTTTTGGAAGTCAGCAAAGTTGTGGACTTTGTGTTCTGTGTAGGAGGTACCCACAGACTGCACCTTTCCCATGCTCTGTGTGGAGAAGAGAGTGCTGTGTTTCAAGAAGACATAAAACTGTATGTATACCCCATTCATTAACAAATCCATCTAGTACCCTCTAAAAGAGAAGGTGAGGACACCTTCAGAGAACATGGGATATAGAGAAGCAGTTCTTCAAGCTAACATGATCAGTGCCATCTTTTATATAAAAGCCATCGAGTTAATGGACCTTGTTGTATCCAGACAAAATCACGGGTGCTGAGTGAGTGACTGGTGGATAACACTTGCTTATTTCTTTCTGTTGGGGGGTAATCAGTGTCTGAACCATGAGGAACCCCCAGAGTAAATGTTCTTTACCCCCGGAGTAAATGTTCTTACAAGTCCCAGAGAGGACTTAGCAGACCTGATCCCATCCATTTGGTCTCTGAGCCTCTGTATGTGCTGCCCTGGGTTCAAATTTCTTCATGCTGCTTGCTACTGAGAGAAGAAATCTGTGTTCAGCAACATTGATTAGGATCGCTTTGCCAATAAGTTAATATTATTTATTTTGTGTATAGTAGTTTTTATCAGTGACACACAAAGTTTGTGGACATAGTGCTGAACTTCACAAGAAAAAGTGTCCCAGTAGTCTTTGTAGATGTGCATTATGTGATCTAGATTTTCTTGCAGATCAGAAGAAGTACTTTAATTTTAGTCCTGAGAGGATGACTGAGAAAGCTTTGCTTAAAACGTATGACAGAATAATCTTACTGTTGAAACTGTCAGATTCTGGAATTTACATTTGAGGAACTCTGGAATCTCAGGAGTTCTGCAGGAAGCTTCTTAGATTGCTTTCAAAATCTGTTATTTTTCTTCATATGTGGCAGCACTGTTTCTTGTTAAGGCTCTATTGTCTTAGTTACAGCTCCAATGAGTAGAATCCTTTTCTCATCATTTTAATGGAATGAATTGATTTACTGCAATACACAGAAAATTTAACAGGAAGCAATGTTCCCATGGATACCTTGAATAAAGATTAACTATAAAGCTTGATCTGTAATTTATAGGTAACACCAGGTAACAGTTATTCTGGAACCTAAGAAGTCTTCAGACTTAAAGCAGAGCTACCTCAGCTAGGGTTAAAAAAATGTGTTCTCTTTTCAAGACCCATCTCCTTTGGGATGTGTTCAATTTATAAGTATGTTGACAAATTACGTGAGTCTGTCCCTTGACATATTTGCTGCACTTTCTTCATCACTGAACTAATGTAGGATTGTAAAGAGATTTGGTCTTGAAATCAGCTCTTTATAATGATTTGGAGTTTGAATGGCCAAGTCGTTTAGTTGAACTGGGAAGAATACTGCAGACCACCTCTGATTTTCCTATCCAGTTTTCCACAGTCTCACAACTTAATCCTCTGTTCTCTGCTCTGTGTCAATAGGGGTGCTTTGGTAGAGAGGAGGGAGGTGGCTGCCTCTGTGCTAAATAACCTGCTTCTCTCTTCTCTTAGTACATGCATCTGTGTGAGAACATTTTCATGGAAGGCACCTTCTCTCACCAGTAGTTCTCCACAGAACAGTGTTTCTCCAAGGGATATTTAAGGGGCATACGGTTCAGTCTAGGAGGACTTACGTGTATTGCTCCACCCTCTTCCACCCCCCCCTTTATTTTGCAAAATTTGTGGGTCTGCAGCTGCTACAAGTTTGAGGGTTGGTTTGTTTGGTAGTTTGGGTTTGGTTTGGTTTGGTTTTTGGGTTTTGTTTGGGTTTTTTTTTTTTAATGAAGACTGAGAAAAATTATTTCACTAAAAGATGGAACATATGTTTGTTCTCAGTGGAATGTTTTTTGCCATCAGAGATTACATAAAATTCTTGAATAAACAGTATCCATCTGAGAGAAGTGACCAAGCTAGCAAGACTGTTTCCTTTGTGAACTCTCTAATCACCTACTTAAATTACGGCAGTACAGAATGATTAATAGAAGGCTTTATAAACATAGATGTCTAGGTAGTAATGCATCCTGTATGTGTGAACTGTGTGGTGCTGATCTTTGACGTGGGCAGCAGCCTGAAGGACTGGTGGTATGAAGAACCAGATCTTGAACTGTTAGACATGCAGTGATGCTACCACACCGTGCCTTTTTTTATCCTTACAAACGCAATAAATAAAGGCTCTGTAAAGAGGGGAAGCCCAGCTGAGTTGCTTAGAGTGCAGGCACAATGAATCCAGAAGAATTTTTGCGCTGCTGAGGATGGCAGTACAGTAAAATAGTGAGTTTTGTAAGTAGATCTCTTTTGGATTAATAAGGGAAGCCTTTATGCTAAGTATCGTTGTAATTGCAGGCTCATTTTCTGATTGCCTTATCAGGAGACATGCATCCTCAATGGCATCTTTGTTTTTCTTACAATGGAAAAAGATAGAAAATAAGCAATTAAAGCAGAGTTATTTAAATGAAAGGCTGTTCAGATGCCACAGATCTGAGCATTCAGCGAGGCACTCTTAGCTAAGATTGTTGGTTGATTTTTCTATTAAAAAATCCCTGATTTATTGCTGCTGTGTGTAGCTGCTTTGCAGTGTGGCCAGACTACTGACAAGAGATAAATTTTCTCTTTTTTGTTTCAACTGTGATGTTCTTTTCTCTCTTCCCGCTTCTCATGCTAAAGCAGTCTCTTACGAATGTGAACATAGAAATGAGAGGTTAATTACTTCCATTGTGTTCGTGGGATCTTTCTTATACCAATGAATCTTGTAAAGAAATACTACAAGATCTGGTACTGGTCGTTTCAAAAATAGGTGGACTTTGGCCTGAATGTGTATCAGTTGACATTCTAGTAGCCAATAGTGTGTTTATCGAGCTTCATGAAAATGAAAATCAGGAACAGAAGATCCCCTAGGGAAAATCAGCAGACATCTTTTATATAGTGATAAAAAAATATCTTTTCAAGAGGAAATGGTTAGGTTTTATCCTGTAATACCTACTCATATCAGCAGTCTAATATTAATGGAAGATTAACATTATTCAGTCATTTAAATGTCAAATCTTTATGGCAAGCCAGCATAGATTTTGAGTTAAATCTCAAAGACTCTTGCTTTCTCATGCATGTGTGTGTGTGTGTTGCTTAATCTCTCTGGCCAGTCTAGAGGATGTTGTGATCTCCTCGTTAAAGACATCACACTGAGAAGATTGTAGTAGAGGAATAAATAGAACAAGTGTTAGGAAGCCAAGCAGCTCATCTTGGTTGAACTAAAATGCACTCCGCACAAACTGGCTTCCCCATGGGTTTGTTTCTTCTAACTTTAAGGAAGATATAGTTACCATTTTGCAAAGTATCTAGCTAACTCCTTTGAGGCTCTTCTAGATACCTTTGCATCCTTTTCTGAAGTGGTGTTTTACCTATTTGTGCCACTAAGTGGCCAATATTTTTTATAAGATGTTTTTCTTCCAGTGGAGAGAGTAGACAGGGCCATGGCTCCCAAAGGGTGAAGAGGCTCAAAGCTTCACAGATGAGGTTCAGGGGGGAGCGTGAGCAGTTGAAGTTCTCCTCTATCTGGAGTGGCTGTGTGCAGGCCCATCTCATTGTCATTAGTCTCCATTCCTGGCCTGTGGTGCTGAGGTGTGCTATGCTAAAACACCAGAGCTGCTCTGGGTAGGGGCTGCCAGACCCGTCCGGGCTGATTCTCTCTTCCTGGGTGCCGGCTGTACAGTCACAGTGTGCATCTTTGCTCACAGGTCTGCTGTTTCGCCTTACAGTTGCCCTGTGTGGAGCAATCTAATGGGACAGGGCTATAAAATGTTCAGACGTCCTGCCCAAGCAGAGGAGGTCCATCAAAACAAATACACATGATTCTGCGTGGCGTTTTGTGAGAGGAAGAATGGCACAGCCCGACGTGTAGGAGTTCAGCTGTAGGGAGATACCTAAGAGCTGAAAGACTTCCCACTAAAGTGTTAAACTGTATGTGTTAGTAGATTGCATAAAACCGATACAAGAATGAGTGAGAAAGGAGTCCTTGCCCCTTCTCAGCTGGATCTGGTGAGGCTGGAACTATTCCAAGCAGAGTTAAGTTAGGAAAAGCTTTCTGCTGGAACTTACTGCTTTTTTCCAGAAGTTTTTTATTCCAGGACTGTGCTCAGACTTTGTTCTGCTCCGATCTCAACAGATTCTGAAAGAAGGTAATGAAGAAACAAAACCAGGCAAGGTGGAGCGGGGTGGACACTTTCCCATAGGGGCTGTCTGCTTGCAGTCCGACTCTGGGAAGCTTCAGTGGATATGGAAAGAGCTAATCCCAAAATACAGTGCCCTTGCAATACAGTGCAAAGAAGGGTAGCAGTGTTATGGGTCCATTCATGGATCCTTATAACAGAGCTGGTGGGGTGGCATTCGCTTTGGAAGCACAACGCTGTCTACTACAGAGAGCTTGTTTTTAGTGTTTTAACCAGACAGCTTCAGGACTTGGCACTTTCTCTGGAATTCAGACTAACGGCTCCAGCACTGACTGCCCGTGTTCAGGGAGTCTGACCCTGAGGGTGCTGATGGAGTGAAGGTGGTGTCAGGCAGTTTGGACTTAACTTAGGCAAAATATGTTCAGATTGCTTCACCTCCTGAGAGTCCGTTCAACAGTAACCTCCGAATGTCACGCTGTGCAGAATGGCTGGTTGCTTTGTAGAGATGTGCAGCCTGTCCCTGCCACCATGAACAGCCATCGTGTTTGTCCTGAACTTTGTCCTTCCAGATTAACTAACTGCTGACTACCGGTTTGCAAAATTATTGCTACAGGTCCCAGCGCTGGCAGTTTTGAGGACAGTTTGAATACAAGAAAAAGTGCTGCGTTTCCACTCAGTCTTTGGGCCCCCTGTTACAGCTAATGAAATTTTGAGAAGGAAACCTTGTGTATTAAAGGATGTTAGAGACTGTGGATTGGGGGTGTTTTTAGAGCGGGGAAGATGTTTTAATTTGGCAGACTACTTGTCTTAAATGAGCAAAGAAACAACCTACACTATTAAGCATGACCTATATACGGACTTTGCTGAAGCACTTTGAGCTCAAAATGTGCTTGAATATTTGGAGTTAAAAAGGAAAAAGTGAAGGAAATCAATCATTTTCACAGGAAGTCTGTTTGAATTAATAGGAACCAAGAAAAGAACAAATGCAGAATTTCCCCCCATATTTTCCTCCTATTTTGTGTTACCAGTGTTTTTAAGTTGTCTTAATGAACAAGAATATTACTAATAAGTTTCAGAGGTTTACTCGTTTTTTTTCTCGCTAGAAACATTTTGCTTCTACTGTCAGAGCTAATACATCTGGGTTTTTGTCCTGCTTTAATATGCCATTTTAGACACTAAAAAGTGCATCTAATTCTGCAAGCGGTCATCTTTATTTTTGTCCTGCCCCTCACTTCCATCAGTAGTGCTTGGCAGCGATTCAGAACCACCCTACTTTCTAGTTAGGGTGAAGGAGAAACCACCAAAAGCAAGAAAAACACCGAGTGACAGGAACCACTGGCACCCACTCCATAGCGTGATTGCAGCAGTCTGTGCTACCACACAGTCACTCCAAGCTATAGTAAGAGTTTTCATCAGCCAGAGAGCACAGGCCCTGGCTGTCGAGAGAGACAGTAGTGTCTGTTGAAGCATGAGGCTTGAAGCCAAACCCTTCCTGAGATGTCTGTTTTCTTCTCTTACTGATTTTGGGAGATTGCTTAAAGGATCAGGAGCGC
>NW_010421751.1:97766-110623 GCF_000710305.1 Buceros rhinoceros silvestris | reverse complement strand
GGTTCCTCTATCCCAGAGGGAATGATCCATGGCAAGATGATGTTACTTAATAGTTTTATTTCTAAAATGCACCTTCTTTTCTCTGTGCATGCAAGTGCTTTACAGCTCAATAAAAACCATTGTGAAACAGCCACTAAAGCATTATTCTAAAAATCTTTTCACTTTCTGTCTTAAATGTAGCCATTAAAGTAATGAAAGGAGGTCTACTACACAGGGAAAAAATGAAAACCAGAAAAGTTTATATGAGGGGGTAACAGATCATTCTAATCATGCTGAAGTTTCTATCAGCTGCAGTTTCACCATCTTGAAATTGTACTAGATAGATTCAGATCCAACACGCTCCACCGGAACGAGTTGGTTGCTTGACGAGGCAAATGTTTTCTGGATGTGTGATCTTGAAGAATGAAGATGAAGTTATAACCTGTGAAGGGCGATGAACTCTATATTTGGGCAACTGTTAATGTTGAAAAAACTAAACTGATTTTTATTGGAAGCTAATCCAATAGCACTGTTGTATGCCTGCCCCATTCTGATGGTCTTCCCCTGTCTATCCAATACCACAAGTGAAATACGTGCTTCGATGTAGTCAAGGGAATTTCCTTATGTAAAGGCAGGAATTCATCCTAACTTTTTCAATTTACCTTGCTTTTCTAGTTAGTGTAAGAGATGTAAAGGAGTAATAGTATGGTTTTCTTTTCATGACCCGTTTGGATTCAGAATATAAACTGCTCTTTTCTGAAAACAGATTAGCTCTAGGTTATTTGTTAAGCTTATTCTGGAATAATATCTTGACAGATAGATACTATGCGGTTGTATCTTATGGCCTTAACATGACCTGTTTGTTCTCTTAACATTTGCAGGTGTCCCATCTGATGTCCAGTGTTAACACGAGGTTTTGAAGGTTTAAGATTCTTTTAAAAGCTGATACTTGTTTCCTGTCTATCCCCAGACTTCAGAGACTGGCACGTTGGCTCAGTAACACGACTAGCAAATTTCTAGTTGAATTCAGCAGGGCAGATTTGCATCCAAGATATCAGTAACTCTAGCCGCTAGCAAGAAGTAAGCAGCTGGATGTGAATCCTCCTTTATTATCTATTGACAAGCGAATTTAATTTTGCAAAATGTTTTCAGCTTACAATCTTTTTAGTTACTGTCCCAACTGTTTAGCTTTCCTAAAACAATCTGATTATTTAAATGAGTTCTCTGGCCACGACGTACCTTTGTAATTTTCGTACTGTTCATTTCTTTTTTTGATAGCACATTGTTTTATTCTTTCAGTCTCAGAAAAAAAAAGAGAAAAGAAAAACCTGCCATGAAAGTGATTTTTTTTTTTATTGCACTTCATTTTAAGTTGTCTTTTTAAAGATCTGTCATTTATACAATGACAAGAAAACTTTCTAAATTGGAACTAATTTATGAATTCCTTCTTTTTGGCATAATGTCACTTTGCAAGTTAAAATGATAATGACTGGAAAGATCAAATATGTTTATCTGAAAAAAGAAGAGGGGTTTTAAGGTTTGCTCTCATTAGAAATCTTTGCAAACTCTGTACACAGCAGGCATTATAGATTTTTTTCTGAGTGCAAAAATCCTTTAGGTTAAGAAAAAGCTGTAGCTGAGAAAGGTGAAGTTTGAAGACAGCTCAGAGTCCCTTCATCTAACAGCTATAGGTGGGTGAAGTATCTGTTTTTCACTTATGTGATTGTTAGAATGAAACTTGATTTTGTTGCCAGACCAGCTCTTCGGAGTATTCCATATATGTGATTGGGCTCTTCCTACTCACCCTTCCATTCATGTGCAATCCTTCGACCGAACAAATTCTCGCAAAGCAGAGTGGTAGCTGGCGCTCTAGTGATGGGAGGTTAGAGCACCAAGATGCACGACCAAGTCTTTGCAGTCAGTAAAGTAAAACTATGTGTTGTTTTTTTGATATTTTCTCCCTTGTAACAGCGTGACTTAGGAATATGCATCCAAAGGGCTAACAGTGGAACTTCACTGTGCTGGAAAAATTTCTGACCTCTGTCTCTTCGTTACAAGGATTGTGATGCTAAGGAAACAACTACGCTGTAGCAAATGAAGTAGAATTAATACCATTATGCTCACAATATGCCCCTGGCCTGGGGGGAATGCTGTCGACTGATCTAATAATACCAGAATCGCATCCTCACACCAATGTAAAATGCATCCATATGTTTCTTATCAAGACCACTGGTGGCACAAGTCCTTGATCCAGACAAGTAATAGTCTTTAAAGCTGTACAGAAGAAAAGTTTCATTTGGTGCTGTTGCTGTGCCCTGTGCTGTTGCTTCCTCTCACACTTCTGAATTTCTTGTTACTACCAGTAACGGTGGAATTTCACCATCTGTTCTCTCTTGCAAGATGTCAGTTTGTATTTTATCCTACATTTTAATCTCTTGTGATGTGCTTTTCACCAATGAAGAGTTTTAAAGTACAACAAAGAAGGTATTAGTTTGTAATATAAAAAAAAAGAAATGTGTTCTCTCTTCTCATTTTCTTTCAGGAAAGGTTTAAGTATTTTTAAAGCAAGTACTTAAAAATAATTGTGGAAGAATTTTGAAAATATTACAAAAATGTCTTATGAGACTTTCTAATGCTTTGTCTAGGCACGCTGGGTTCAGTGTAGATTTCAGATTGCATGTGAATAAGGAAACAATTTCCACCTTTGATTACTAAAAATAGATGTCAAATGGGCTAACTGTTTCACCTAAATCTCGTTTTAACTATAGCTTCCACACTAAAAACATCCTATCTACTATCTGATGGAAAAGCATACAAAAATTGGAAAGAAAAATATAAATATGAGTAAGATAAAAAAATCAGACTACATTGTTTCCTATTTAAGCTGCTGTGAGGATTGTTTTTCTCCTTTGAGATGATGAAGGAAGTTCCTATCCAGGGTTTTCCTTTGACACCACGTACAGCTGATCATTGTGTCACTGAATGAGATCTCACAGTTCAGTGGTGATCTCTGAATGTCTGTCTTATTCTCAGAAGCTTCCACTGGCATGCCCTGATTGTGCTGTTTTCATTGACTAAACACAACTTTAGAGAATCTGTTGTTTTGGACATGCTGAAAAAGAAGTATTGGTGAATTAGTATCTTATTCACAATGTAATCCAGAGACAAATGCGTATGCTTTGTCTTTTTGCCTCTAGAATAATTGGGGTTTTTCATCCTTTACATGCCAAATTTCTAAGGCAGTTCAAGTGTGATACGGGACAAAAGCCACCCTTTACGTGCAGTACTCCTCCTGATGCTGCTGAAGCACGCAGTTCGGTACCGTTCTCCGTTTTATACTCAGGGCCTTGAAGACGAAAGCATAAGCAGGAAGACTACCACCGGAGGACGTGCCCCTGAGCTGTCCTACAAAGCTGCAAAGCCCTAGCGCAGTATGAAAAATGAACACAAGAGCTGGCTGGAATAAAAAAAAAAAAGTTTCATTTCTGTCACGTATTTGAAGCACAAGAAGGTGGGAGTGTCTATGATCAACAACATTTTAAAAGCCTTTTCAAAGAAAGTAAGGGATCCCAAGTTATATGGAAGCTATCCGGGTTTCTTTGGAAGTGGTCTAATATGAGGATAATTAAAAGCCAATCTCTGGATAAAGATTTAATGTTAATCTTTATTCTGAGATCAGAGATCTATCCTACCACTGTACATTAGCTGTCACATTTATAGGATTGTGTCCTTGCTTTACGTGCTTTACTTTGAATACTTTTATTTCAAAGTTAATTTGCGAAGTGTTGAGATGCACTGAGGTGCATGCTGCTAAGGATCCATAGCCTTTATGCGACGTATTTAGAAAACTTTTCATGGAGCAAAAAGTCTTTAAAAGATGGTTTTACAAAATATTCCTGAACTAGATTGTGTCAGTCCGTTATCGGTAGATGTGGGTGAAGATCTGCTTGAAATTATGTATTTAAAACTAGTCACGTCATTTCCTGATGGCGGTGGGGCAGCGTTTAGCTTTTTTATGAAATCCGACAAAAACATAATTTACACCAGGTATATCAGAGATAAATTTTGATTAATCTTTTCAATTTAAAATTGTATTAAACTACTTAACATGACACGTAAGACTGAAAATTCAGTTCCAGCTCCACGTTGAGCATTGAATCCTCTTCCCTTTGCTTTCTGCCTCCCTCATATATAGAGAGATGGAGCATTATTTAAGAGACGGTGGAAGGACTGTGCTGTTCTTACAAGCATTCTATTTGTAGAGGCTTGACAGGATGCAAGAAGAGTTAGTTCATGGCTGTTTCTTCTTCCTTACTTATAAGAAGGAAATGTGGTAGAAATCATGACACTCTTGTATAAAGATTATCTTGATGTATTTTTTCTGGCTTTCGAAAAGGAGGAGGAAGAATGATAGAGAGCTAAGTCTTGAACAGTTCCTTCTTGTTACAAGAATTATCTTAATGTTTATTATATTTCCTTTATAGAAAGCCCGTTATCTGACTAAAAGTGATCACAGAAAAAAGTTATGCCTGAAGAAATACCTGGATGTTGCTTGGTGTGAATGGTGAGTTACTATGATGTGAGGGCGGAATCCCACTGCCATGTCTGAGGGAATGGTTTTGGTCAACTCTTTTTTTTAGATACATGATTATATTGTTCAGGGAAAGCTTTAGAATTCTTCACTGTGATGACCAGTCCTTTTATTTTGGATGCACTGTGTCTGTCAGGCAAGTGTTAAAAATAGTAACTTTGGAATGTTCTGCCCCCAGCTTGTACTCTTGCCCTTGTATTGTGATATTGCCGTATTGTAGTATTGTGATATTGACCACTTCATTGGTTTTACCTCCCTCTTTCTTCTGTTCAAGTTGCCTGTTTATCCTGACAAATCTTTGAGCATGGACACAAAGCAGGGTGGCTCTGGTTGTTATTTTGATATTAATTCTTCAGATTTAGCATGAGTACAGTTTCTTTCTGTAGTACCAATGTGCCTACTATGGTCAAGTGCTGTTTTGACTGGATTTCCAAAGGAAACTCTGTCAGAATCATAGCTTGTTGGGTACAGTTGTAAGAATTCCAACAGAACTTTCAGTGGAATCACCCAGCTGGTTAAAGGTTACAGAGTCTCAGTCAAGCTGCCAAACCCTGGTACGTAACAGCAGAAATTTTTAAGATTCTTTTTCTTCTGTTCCTTTTTGCTTTCAAAGAAACACTACGTAGCAAAAGTCTGTCATAGCCTGGAAGGCCTGTGCAGAGAGAAGGTAGTTAGCGAACAGAATTATGTGCAGAAAGGCTTTAATCCCTGCAGCCCATATATAGGAACATCTGCTTGAATTACAGGCCATACATAAATTGTGTGTGTGCTTGTTTTTGTCACAGATCTTTCCCCTCCACCCTCTGCTCCCCACATCTTATATGATACAACAACAAACAACAACAACAAAAAAGCTAATTAGTACTTCCAGCCCCCCCATTAGTGAAACTTGATATGTTTACTAAAAAAATAATTACAACATTCCATTCATAAATCTTTAGCAATGTCAGCATTATACTGATGGAATTATGATGTCCCAGTACAAATTGTCTGACCTGCTTTATGTTCCCCAGCACATAATTAAGGTGGCGGTGTGTTAAAGGAAGTAATTTTGTTCAAAGCTTTGGCACCAGCCGTGCAATGTCTTTTACTTGTATTACTAACAGTTAACCAGTCAATGTGAGGAACTGCACCATGTTTGGCTCTGAGACTAGACGTATTCTTACAGCTCTGAGCACAAGGATTTGAGCAACACATGCAAAATTAAAAATAATGTTCTGGTCAGTGACTTTGTCAGGATTTGGGTCTTACTCTCTTGAGGATTTGAGTAAGCAAATAAACTAATGAATGATGGCAGGAAAAGCTCTAAACCAACAAGCTTTCAATTTTTTTCACAGATCTTTTGAAACATAGCTTGTTTTCTTCCTTTGTAATCCTTGAACAGTCTTGCTCTCTTCTTTGAGGATAGAAGTTTTAAGACTCTCTAGCAGGCTTTTGAAACTCTGTTAGCAAATTTAGGTTTATTGTCAGAGTTCATCTTCTGAATGTTGATTTTAGAGAATCATAGTGGTGTACATTTCTGGAGAAAATACCAGTGGCAATTCCTGATCCCACAAACCGCCAAGAACATGTGCCTGACTGAGGCTCCTGAGCAATGACACTGACTTTACAATCCAGTCGTACGAGTGCCTTCCTCACCGTTTGCAGTCACTGATGAGGTCTCCAAGCCTGATGACTGTTAGCTGGGTTTGAGCCTTTGAGGAATCATATTTTATGAGCCTTTCTCATATATTCTTCAGGGACTTCCAGGTGCAACTTATATTTGCAAAATCTCCTTGCATGTTAGATTATAGAATTTGGTTAGGCATAAAAAAGTTGATAAAATGCATAATTATTGACAAGGTAAATGTGATTAAATGTATTTTCTTTATCCCTGTGAAGCGGTCAGTCTTGGGTGGGTGATAGGGAAGTTGATCCTGTTAGTTTAATTTATGAATTGAAATACCTAGTACCTTGAAGACTGCGAAATTGCCTTGACTTCACTGGGCTTTAGAGCATACCTGTAATGAAGACTTCTTTTGGTTTGGTTTGGTTTTTTATTCAGTAGGAAAAAAATTCTATTTTATTTTCTTTGACGTATCAAAGGAAGTTATATTGATGATGATTAATTGTTCAATCAGCAAAATAACTCCAGTGCAAAGGATTCATAACAGTAGTGTTGATAAGGCTGGTTATAAACTGCAGTAGTTAACTGCTTAAAAGAAAAACCTTTTGGTTTAAGATTTCATAGTTTTATGTAGATTTTGTCTTTAAACAGGTACAAAGTCTGTTTCTGTTTCTAAGTCAAAATTACACGCGCTCTACTTCCTGCTGTACTTAGTACATGGTATAATATTTACGTTTGCCTAAAGGAAAAAATAGTCTTGTTATATGTCTAGAAGCATATGCTTGTATTTGAGCCTGGCAGAAACTTTCCCCTTAAAGTCAGAACATTTAATCCAGGGTTAGCTTTAAATTGTCTTTCCAGCTAGTTATATAGCTTGAGTGTATGTACTCTCATGCACTCACTTATGTTGAGTCTGCCAGGTTTTTATATAACATTCTCTTAAGATTTCAGTAAAGCTTATAAGATATATTTTGATATCATTGGGTTTTCAACACTTCCAAAACAGATTAATAACCCAAAATATACATTTTAAAGCAATTTCCCTGCTGTGAGATGGTACAATACTGGCCTTTCTGCTCTGTTGCCTAAATGAAAACACACTGACTAAAAGACCACAGAGATTCCTTGAAACTTGTATTATTCGTTTCAGCTGATCAGAATGTCACAGGCATTTCATTTCAGCACGCTTTTCTACTGTTGATTCAAACCTACAGCTAAGGGTCCTAAATAAACCACGCATCTAACTGTGTAGACATGAATTATTGAAAGTTCTAGGTTTTAATAATTTTATACCAATGTCAACCTTTTTTTTTAAAATCTGTTGCTTCTGATGTCTAGGAAATACGTCATTAGACAGATTGTCTTCTGAGGCCAAAATTACCTGTTACTCATTCCTTGAAAATATTAATTGCTGAATAATTACCATGCAAATACACTAGCAATTATTCATAGCATTGCAATGACTTGGCTGTTTATAAGTTGTAAATTGAAGCATTAGGTATATGTAAATATCTTGACTACAGTGGGAAATGGAAAGACACTGCTTAGTAATAAAAGCTCTCTCATTCAATTGGCAGAATGTCACATGTCCTGTTTCCTTCTAAACACCATAGGGTCTGCTAAACATTCCCGGGGTTGGTGCTGACTAAGCAGTGAGTTGCATTGCAGATTACAGCAAGCCCTGTGCTTAAAATTACCATTTGAAATAAAACTTTTACCAAGTGTAAGTAATGGCGTGGCTAATCTATTTGAAAATCAAAGCTGGGGGTGGGGGTGGGGGCTGGAAATCAGGGTAGCATTTATTTCTGAACAAAGAAGTTTCAGAGTGGCTGAAACCACTCGACAAATAGTCTGAGTAGAAACAAAACTGACAAAAACGTTTCAACACAATGTCGAAATGCTTCATTTTGAAAATGTCAAAATGAACTGTTTTGACGTTTCAAAATGTTTTGGGTTTCTGCATTGTAATGGAAGCCAAGAAAATCCAAGGCTAAATTTACAGAACTACTTGAGGGTTGTGTCCTCTTATCAAATAAATGCCATGAGATGCCTTGGCTCAACATCTCAGTCTTCCTGCCTTCTGAGAGAGTGCCCTCACCCTTCCCCAAGACGATGTGTACTCAGGTTCTCGTCTTCTTGATGACGATCCACTTTGCATGGTCAACTTGTATATCACTGAGCACAGAAGAAATCATTCTCACATCCTAGTAGGTCAAACATGGGCTAGGAAGACAGAAAAGTCTGAATTTCTGCCTGTGCACTGAGTCTAGAAGAGACTGACTTTAACCAAGGACTCTGATGTCTCAAGGAACTGTTACCCCCATGGCATCATCTGCTTTGGGGTGAAACATCCTTAGTCTGCTCCCTTGTATGGAGAACATTTAAATGTTACTTGCTGAAGGGAATGAAGTTCGTCATAAGCTGTGTTTGGAACATCTTTGGTTATCTAATTATTTTTTTTTCCTTTCCTTTTCTTTTTCCCAGAATTGAACTTACTTTCTTTTTGAGAAGAGTTTTTTATAAATTATTTCCCTTCTGTTTTTTTTTTAAGTAGTCATCTGACAAGAAATATAATCAGTATTTTTCCATTATTTCTCCAGCTGATTAAATCTTCAAAAATAACAACGTAGCAAGATTCCATATTTGGACTGATGGAAGTTGCGTGAATGTGTCAGTGATGGGAGTTTATCTGTGCCTATTAGGCTGCTGTCTCAGTAGGTGCAGATGAGTGTAGCTCCATTCATGTCAGGAAGGTGTGCTGTTTTATACTAAGCAGGAATTGACTCACTCTATTTTGACTTAGGTAGATTACGATTAGGTGATGCTAATGGGTTTGCTTTTTCCCCCACTAGTTTTAGTGAGTAAGTCCTTAAATGCTGTTAGGCATCTGCTTATCGAAAGATCCCTAACTACTTTCATTGACTCAGATGACATATTCATAAACGTAAGGTAACCAACGCTGCAAGTTTCTGGAAGACTGAAATCTAGGATTGTAAGCCTGGTGCCTTTTGAGAAAGAGTAATATCTGTGTGTTGTGTGCGTTGGTGTGCATGGGCAAGTATAGTTTGTTAAAACCCATCGTTTCTGTTCTGCTCTTTCCACCTCACAATTAAACAAGACAGAAAAAAACAAACTTAGCTTAAAGAGATTATGTTAGGCTCCATTCAAACTGTGGTATAAACCTTGCATGTTACGGGTTGCTCTGGCCATAAGGAAACAGCTGTAAGAATGTTTTTTCAGAGTACTGTTGTAATCTCCACCTGCGTAACTGAAGATGGTGAGTCAAAACTGTTTCAGATCAACATTATATGGACTTTATTACAGCTGAGGAATATATGTAACAGGTTATTTCATAATATTGTCAGTATGAAATATATTGTCATATATTCCGTAATATATGTCATAACATTATTTCATAATATTGTTTTTAAAAAACTCCCCCATCACAAAGCATGTTATTGTGATCATGTTATTTTATGATAACAAAGAGTGCATATTTATTTTCAAAAATGTTCTTCAAGAGTTTGGCTGTGCCCTTTGCCTTTTCTTCTCATCATTTCTATCTATCTGCTGAATAAGATTCGTGTGAAATACAACTAAATCAGAGTTTCTGTGGTGCATAAGGCCATGAAGAGCAGGCGTAACCGCTTATATAGTGCTAAGAGTCCCGAATCCTCCTGATTTCAACCCGATTGATGATAGCATTGTACACATGCCCGGTTAAAGCATAAACACATGGTATGGTTCAGATTGAGACAAAAATGGACTTTTCTGAATTAGGACCTCTTCACTGCTCTTCCAAAATCCAATAAATTCAGAATACTTTGGACTTCCTTCGCTGTACATAAAAGTCAGGCTTTTAAATATGTGTTTAGGGAAACCTGGGCTTGATTCAGCCAAAAGCGTGTAATATGAATGTTTTTGTGCTGAGATAGGCCTATCAAGTTATGTCCTGTTTGTTAGAAGGTTACACAACTGAAGCACAGGCTCTGACCTCTTTCTGTAATACAAACAGGAAGTCAGATGTAGGGGCATGAAGATGTAGGTTAGTATCTGCAAAGATTGTCACAGGAATTGAGTTAAGCCCCGCTCAAATATCACTAGCTGTGCCATTGAGCCTAGATGGTCTTGTAATTTTAAGTCCCACCCTCTATAAATCTAGTGAATAAGTCAGTTTTCTCAGTGAGACACATATGTATACGTTCAGGGCATATATTGTGGATCATACATTTTTCTTAAGCTAAGGTTGATCTGCAGCAGCATATATGTAAAAAAAATTACTGAGCGATCAGTCTCATAAAAACAAATGGGGAACTCCAAGCGATCTCACTTCGAAGCCCTTTGCTGGTTTGTTTATAATATACAGGTGTTTTAACAGAAATTGAGAGATTTATACAATAAATGATTTCGTAGCTTTTTTCCAGTGTAACTTGGCACGTTTAAGCATTAGAAGTTAATTTATGTTCTTGACAAGTTTGCGCACACAGAAATACTTTTCATATATGAAATAAAAATGCCTCTTGAAGAAATTACATCAAGCCTATACTTCCAGTACAATTCTTTGTGCAACTCAGTTATGTATTAATTGTAAATATTATGCATAAGTATATAAGCTAATTATGGGATTTTTATGAGAAGATAACATATGAGTCCTAGGCAAAGCATTAATTTACATTTCTCTTGCTTTTCACTGATTAATTGATGGTTGCTTTTTAGCATTTTGTGACAAACTTTTTTTATATGCTTCAACAATACCATGTGATTGAAATCAGCAGCACTGTTGAAATGAGGATACATCTAGAGGAACATGGTATTGCGTTCACAGTATTTCTTCTCCTTCCACTTGAAGACAGAAGGAAGTCAGTTTAATTTTTTTTTTTTTTTTTTGAGTAAGAGGAAAGCATGTTACTAGGAGAATTTTACGTGCTGAGCTAAACAGTAGCCAGAAATGAAACTATATCGGATTTTCTTGCTTCAAAACGTAATAGCAAATACGTGTTTAGTTTTGTTGATTCTAATGACTGTTGCTGCACTGCAGATCATGCATGAATAAGATCTGTAAATTTCATGTCCCAATTTCATTGGAGTGGTTTTTATTCGATATTTGAGTAGGTATTGCTGGCTCTCACAGGGATACAAAAAGTGGAAAGATTTCTATCAACTTCAGGCCAAACCTTGCTTTGGCAAAAGCAGCCAGTCACACAGCATTAGCAGTAATGTCACTCATACAAAATTTTAGCCTCTGTTTTAGTGAGATGTACTGGGACTGTTGTAAGGCAAAGCTGTATCTGTTTGGCGTGCGATGGCGCCAGTATGGGTGTTACTTGAAAAGGCAGCAACAGACCTCAATTTCAGCTTTGATATAGGTGTGTCTTTGAAAAAAAAACAAATGTCTTGATGCTCAGAGCCTGCCTTGACGACCAATTCTGTGTTATTTTGGGGGGCTTTTAAATTATGTTTTCCATGGATCTTTGTGCACTATCTGCTACTGGCTGTTGCCAGCTGCTTTGTGAAAATGGAATTCAGCCAAATGAGTGCAGGCAGCCTGTTGTGAAAAACCTGTCCATGGTCGTTCTCGTCGGTCTTTGAGCTAGTCCATGCTTGCATGTAGTTGTGAGTGTAGACCTGCTGTGAGTTTGTAGGGCGTGGGGATGCAACTCATTTCTGCTTGGTTTGTTTCCTCCATCATCCAGTGTGTCCATGGCAGATCACTTTGGTAACCGTAAGCTTCCCTGCATAAGACTGCAGCATGATCCTGTCTCTCAGCAGGTTTATGAAGAAAAAAAAATCAGTTCATGATAATAAAATGTTTAATTTTCACTCTACCGAGGAACTTAAAAACACTTTATGTAGGTAACTCAACCTCTTCTTACCTATCAAGGGGCACCACTAAGTTGGTGCTTCAACTTCTCCCCTTTTCTTTGTGTCCATACTTGGGAAAATTCAGTAACACATATGCTAACTCCTAACTTCCGGCCATTAAAGCAACATGTCAACAGGAAGCCAAGACCAACAATTGTCACAAATCCATGTGCCTTTAAAGCAATAGCATAGACAAAATGGGCAGGATGCTGAGCTTTGTATAGGCCATTAATGGACAGTTTTAAGCCTTTCCAGATCAATATCTGCTATTGTTTTTTCTGCATATAGGAAGAAATCATATTTTTGACTGACATCATAAAATATAAAGCATCTAAGAATTTCTGGGATCTTGTGAATCGGTTGAAAATATCACAGACAATCAGCAAGCTGACTCAGTGCTTCTGGTCATTTTCTTGTGATTCTGTGTTCCAGAAACTCGCAGTCTACTCCAACACATAGACATTTGTATAGGAAAATATGAGATGTGGTTCTTTGGTCTGATTCTGGAAGAATGCAGAGTGGCTAATTAACATGGGTCTCTCTGGTAGAAAAATCTCTAAAGCTCGTTACAGCTTCGTATACACCTTTGAAAAGGCAAGCGCTGGCGTAGGCAGCTTTCAGATGCACTTTCCTCACAGGAAAGTTCTGAAATGTATAAGCAGGGGGAGGCTTGCACTGTCCCTGTCTACCTTCAAGATTTGTCAGTATGGCACCGTCCACAACTGACTCTGTGCAGTTTTTGGATAAACATTTGTCCCATTCCCCCCAGCCCCTAACCAGGTGCAGGATTTATACACAACCTCCTGGCCCCGAGGCAGG
>NW_010421751.1:89547-97668 GCF_000710305.1 Buceros rhinoceros silvestris | reverse complement strand
CCTCCCTGGTGAGCTATCCTGACACTACAGTACATCCTGCCCTCAGTTTTAACATCACTAGAGACACTTTTTGTCCCCCAAAGGAAATAATGACTTGCAGTAACACAGCCTGTTGTGAGATGTTGTTGGAAATCCAAACATGTGGCAATTTACGAGTGTCAGCAGATTTTTTTAGACTTGTGTGGCAATACGTGCTGTGCGTTAGATGTTGGAATCTGACCCTTCGGCTTTGCCACAGTGGTGTCCCAGGAAAACCATGTCGAGTTGCCTCTACTCTCTTTTCTATTTGCTTTCTTTCCTTTAATATTCTGCAACATAGTTTACCTATAAAGCAATTTGTATGTGTTCTGCCTGTAGATTGTTTTTCACTATCTGAAATCCTGTCTAAGGCCCTTTTCTTTTATCCGATCAATCAGATTTGCTTGTTTTGAAGGGATTGGGGTTGTACTATTCATGCTTTCTTTTTACAGAATTCTTGGCTAACCAAATTAGGGTTGTAAAAAACTAAGAGGCATAAAATGGTCATAAATATAGTTTTTCTTTCACCCCCAGTCTTGTAATATTAGTATTTTTTAATAAGAAGTTGAGGTTTTTGTCCCAGAAGAAGAAACTCAAAATCTAAAATCCAGTTTGAATACTTGTGTTCTGCCTAACTGGAACTGAAAGCAATACAGATCTCGCATGGTTTCATGACAAAACAGTCTTTGCATTCATCCCTGGAAAAGTGAAACAGGTTTCTGTTATTACTATTAAGAACAGCATAGATAAGCCTGAGCACATGGCTGTGTGATGTCCAAGTAGAAATACCTTGTTAGAGACTGCCTTGTCTGAAACTTGGGTTTGGCGTGTTCAGCTTCTGTTTAGCATCAGTTATCATCAGTTTCTGTTACAGCTGTTGGCACTAGCCTGCAACATGATTGAGGGGTTTTGATGACCTCAGCTTCTGCAGTTTAAGTCATCCAAATAAATAAAGAGGCTCTGCCAAGTAGCTCGCTCCAAACATCTGCCCTACCTGTATATTGTTATGGTCTAGTATAATTCTAATTTGAATTTTAAGTGAGGGAAGGAGAACAGAAAGCTGCTATTCTGTGGCTGAAAGGAAAGGGAAAAAGAGAGGAGCCTTGGCTACTGTCTCTACTGAATACCCAGTGAAGACCTAAGAAAACAGTCTTTTAATGGCCTCGAGATTTGGTCGTATTCATAAAACAAGCTAGTTTTTATTCTGAAGGTCTGTAGCAATCTATTGTTATTATTACAGGTATTGCTAACGCTGCACGGAGTGGCAGGAACAGGGGTATTGTTTCAACTGCAAGAAACAGTGAGATAGCGTAATGTATTCATCTGAAGGAAGCAGATCGGTTTTTTGGAAGTATGCTTCCTTGGGCCAGTGGCACATTTAGTGACTTAGTTGTCTGCTCACATCCAGATGGTTCTGTGTTGCAGAGAGAACAATGCCATTTTTAAAACAGTTGATTATTTCTTCAGAATTGGAGATTTTCAGAGAGCTTTTTCATCAGTCCTCTGTTGAGATAGCATGGACAGGGTTAGGACATATAATTGACAAAAATTGAAAACTCAGAAGCCTTATTTTTTTCCAAATGAAACGAAACTCTTTGGCTTCCATATGGAAATCCATGTGGAGGAGTGGTAAAACTGATGGTTTAATCCAGGTTGAAATTAGAGTGAAAACAGCTTTCCCATTGGTATTTCAAAACATCTGTCAGGCAAGCAGCCTTTGGCACAATGGGAGGAAGAGAATACGAACGCAACAGCAAGCGACTCCAGTGATCCCCAAAACCCTATTAAAGCAGAAGTCAGTAAAGTTTACCACAGTGGGAAGTCTGTACCCCGTTTCCATTCTCCCACACGTGTGTTGCTGGTGACCATATGTGGCTGTGCTGCCCTGGGGTGATCACCTGTGACTGGCTCTCAGGCCTTATTCTGCCATTTGAAATCAGACAGTGCTAAAGATGAGCTTCACAGGGTAGGAAGATATTTGGAGCCTAAATTCTCCTATTTTCTTTTTCCTTTCAAAACTATAACATAGCATGTAATGCCCTGTAGGTGTTAGTACAAGCTGACTCTTATATTTTCAGAGGAAATACCTGAACTGATCAGCAATAGCTTCATAAAGCCTCTGGAGTGCAAGCGAGTGGGGGTACAAGCACACTAGAGCTTAGCATGGCCTCTAACTTTGTGCGATCACTCTAGGGCAATGTCACTATCTGGAGCACACAGTGCCATGTCTTCCAGCTCACCCTGGTTTATCTGATGTTGGCCCTGGGAGTCTGTGGTAAATGTCTTCCTGGAAAGCGTAGGTATGACTAGATAGTTATGAGAAGTGGCTAAAATTAACTAAATCTTTAGGTAAAAATCTTGTAATCCCTGTGCCGTACCTCAGAGTTCGTCCAAGGTCTTTGCATTTTTTGTGCATGTAAATCGGAACAAATGATATTGAATGGGCAGTCACTGACTTCGGGTTTCAGTACCAGCTCTCAAAACACACTGTAGACTTCAGTGAGACTGGATTAGATCACGTTCTAGAGATCACACGTGGAAATGCAGCTTGCTCTTTTCTTACTGAGCAAAAGCAAGGGTCCGAGCATTCGGAGCCATGGCAGAAAAAGCACTATTTACTCGAGTTAGCAATTTGCTATGGAGTAGTTAGGACTATCCTGTCACCATCAAGAAAATGCTGCCATGGACCACTAAAATGACTGCTTGGCTGGATCTCATTCTGGGGGAGTTTGCAGTGATGTCAACTCAGAAGTGCATCAGAAGTTGTTTTAAAGTACTGAAAAGCAACACATAAACAGTGAGAAAACACATGAGCAAATGGAGAATGGAGTTGTCATCAGCTGTCCTTCTGTGGAAGCAGGAAAATGCATGTTGTAAAATGTGGCTGAAAGCAGAGCTCTCTTACTTGCTGCCTCAGTGACTACCCAGCTTTCAGAAATACAAAGCTGATCGCTTCAAATCCACCTGCACGATATGTCTGCTTAAGCTGCCTCAGGAATAACACAGAAAATGATGGAAAAAAGCCATTGTACTGTCCTGCAAGTCAGTATTTTCCCTGTGATTTTAACTCGGGTCCTGGTCAGAAGATAATGGAATTTATTTTCCTTTGACTTCTGCAGTCCTTGAATCCAGTCTTTAACATGCACAAATGCGTGAAAAGCTTGGAGCGTGTTTATTCCCAAAGTGAAGCAACCTTACGGACATTTCTCTTTTTCTTCTAAGGCTGCCCGTTTCTCTTTAGAATAAAAGTGTGGGCCATGCAATAGGCCATGCTTCAATGCCCAGGACCATCTGCCAATGCAGACAGAAAAAATTAATTATGAATGGTGTCTTCCCATGCTAATCATTTATTGTAAAGGAGTTTTTCAGCTTATTTGTAATGGCTGTAGCCTAAGGGTGCACACTGTATAAATTGCCTGATTACAGGATACAGAACACTTCTTAATAGGCCTCAGATGATTAGGAGAGGGGAAAGAAATTAAAAAGGCCATTTCCCTTTAGGTATGCAAATGGACTGAAGAACAATAGACAAAGATATGATAGGCCATGATAAAACATACCCTCTTTTCTTTTACCTTAAATTATGTACTAGGCAAGTAGCAAGCTTCATTGCACGTGTCAGCCAGGATGTGAATTGTTTCATAATTGAAACAATGCTGTTGCCAGATAGTGCATGTTAGATTGCAAGATAAACTACCAGTTTTTGTGTCCTCAAGCAATTTGGGGTTTGCTGCCTAGATCTGTCTTAGCAATGGTTACATTCTGACCTTGGTTTAATTTAACTCTGCCTACTTTAGCCTCTTTGAGCTGCCTGTTCAAATAGTAAAGACTAGGCTTGCTTTTGTCACGCTAGATCCTCCTCGGGAGTCGTGGTTTGCCTGTCTGTGTCTCCTAAAGAGCTAGTATTTTACTGCCTGTTTGGAAGTAGCTGGGTGTGTTTGAACAGTTAAGTGAACAGCAGGAGCCATCTCCTAGTTGACTGTCGCATTCTTACGTGTATATGGATTCCTTATTTCCCAGACACGTACACACGCACACATCTGTGTGGGTCAAACGTCTGCTGTTCCTGTGAGCTTGAGTGTTTGGGGAGATACAAATTCACGTTTCCTGGTACTAAAGTAACTTGACTGTCTTAATAGTCAAAAGCAGCTCCTAGGGAAATGAAAGGCGAGAGGTGATAGATAATACTGCCTTTAAGGCTTGCTCTTTGATGACGCGCAGGGCTCCTTGGTCAGAAGTGGGTGCTTAACAACTACAGTCCTTTGAAAAATCACGCCTCCATCCACCCCAGGAAGAAGGAACGTGTCACAACACATGGCAGAGTGCAGTGGAGGTCACTAGCAAAAGCTCTTGAGTGCTAACAGTAGGACAGTCTGAAGCGAAGTTTCCCCTAGTATCCGACTGAAGGCTTCGTTCTGACAGCCGTGTTGCTGTCACCAGAGATCAGCAGGCAGAATCACCAGAAAACTGTGAAACTTCTGGAATCTTTTTATTCTAATATATAGGCACTTGGGTTTAAGATTTTCTTTACAAGTATGATGTGTCAAAATTAGCAGGGATTAGACCCCCAAGTCCAGCCTCTGCTGGATTTTTTTGATCATTAAAACTAGAATTCTCCCATAATTATAAAAGGCTGGGACCTGAACACAAAATATGAAGGTTGTTCTAAAGCTGTCAGATGTGAAAACTGCTTACAATTTAAAGTGCCTTTGTTCTGCTGTATTTCTTAAAACAGCACAGGAACAGACAGTAAGTTTGCAAGTTTAGCCAGCAGAAGCTCATGAGGGTAGAAGGGACTGAACTGTGCGTTAACAGTCATGAGAAGCTCAGCTATGCATGGGAAATAGCGATGTTTTGGTGTGTTTCCCAAAATAAAGGAAAATCAAGATTCAGGAATTAATCAGGTCTAAATCTTTTTAGATAAATGGTTTGTTTCCTGTATAATAAGTAAGCAAACATGGAAGTGAAAAAATTCTCCAAGTACATGAACTGTGTCTGTAGGTTGTACTTTATGACAGCTCAGTGTTCCTACTTTGACAGCCTTGTCTTTCTCCAGAGAGGAAACATTCGCCTCACATACAGAGCCCAAGCTCAGGGGGTTAAGTATAGGACTGTCTTTCCTCCCACTTGGAGTCTGTTGATTGTTATAATAGATTCTCCTGGTTAGGTAAGGTCCAGGTCAGCCTTTAGCTCCTTGCGGTGGGCAGTTATTCTCTCAATCAGATGCAAGGAAGAGAAGAGTGGAGGCAGGGAGGGTAAGGAGAACTTTATGATGCAGTCATCTGGGGCTTCCCAGAGCTGTAAATTGGGATTTAGAGTGATATTGCTGTTCTTTCATTTATTTCACCAAGTAACAAGGGAAACAGCACTTTGAATGTAGTACTAATGAATAAATAATGCACTCATTTGAAGGCTGGAGCTGAGACTGAGAAATATGTCCAGTATTTTTTAGTGGCCCTGAAGGTCCATTAATGTACCGGATGGGAGAGCAGAGCCATGCAGGGAGATACACGCACAGCGCAAGTGTGGACCTGCCACCTGCCCCAGCCACAGGGGAGGCAAGGGCATGATGTCCCTTCCGCATCTTTGCTAGTAGTGCCTGGGCTCTCCGTGTGTGGACTTCTTTCACTTAAGGGATATGAAAAAAAGAGAAAGTTAGGTTAAATATTGTTTGAATTTGTAATTCCTTTTATTTAGCATCCACACACCACTTGTCTGAAGACTTGAGCTTAGTTGCTTCCTGTGAGATCCTTGGGCTGCTGGAACAAAAACATAGTGAGGGATCACCAGTCCCTCTAGGGAAGCTCTAGCCACTTATTTCAGTGCCCCACGACCATGTCTTGGACTATTTGATGAACTTCGCATAGGTAGTTCTAGTTCATTTGGTTGTCAACCAACAGTGCTGTCACTGCAGTAATAAGTAAACTTTCTGGATTAAGATGAAACACTACCTGGTCCCTTAAATCATTAAGGATGATCAGGGAGCAAAGCACTTTAAAGTTACCTGTTCTCCTAATAACTTCTCTTAATTTCGCTCTGTGTATTTTCCTTTGCAGTTCTCTCTAAACAGTCACCCTATATGGGATTGTGTAGATCTGCTTACAACCATCCCTTGATCGCCCAGTAGATCCTTTCCTCAGTATTTCTCTCTTGGTTCAATTACAGCAAGAATGAACTATCATGTGTTGCCATAAACACCTCCAAATATGCTGGTGCTGATTACTTTGCCCAATAATTTGCAAACAAGGTGGCGATTTGTCATGTATCTTTTCTGTCTTTAATACACCTTGCCAATAGACTCTGTAAAGGGCTAGAAGCTGTGATATGAATTTGTGCAATTGCCCCTCCCCACTTCTCTGGACTGCAAATTATTGATGAATAACTGAGATTAGGTCAGAATGGGATAAAATCTGTGATAGTTTATCAACTTCATTTAGAAATTAAGAAGTGTGTAAGCCATAATGTACATTTTAATATTGTTCCTTCTTGATTACCTGCTGGAATCAGTGGTTCTGTATGGATGCAGGCATTTCAGGATCACTGTCGTCATTCAGACATGAAAAATTATTTTAAAACGGATACGTAATAGACTATTAATTTTTGTAAAATTAGTATTTGCAGTTAGCATCAACAAATACATTTCATTTCATTTGGTGTTTGTGTTTTTCCGTGTTCTTAACTATTAGATAGATGAAAAGCTTTGAATCCAGTTTGAAATATCGTATTATATATCCTACAGCAGGTATCTTTGAAATAGCATGAGTGGGTGTTGATGACATTTTTGAAGATTGATGATTGACAGTCACTCCCATAAAAAGTAGTAATATGAAGAATCGCTTGTACCAAGAATGCTGAGAACATTCCTTATTTGACTTTTATTCCTTCATTTTTGAAACCTGAAAAACAGTTTATTTTTTTAAGAATAGGAAAATATGATCAAAACCCACTCCATTAGGGTGGGTTTTTTATTTGACCGCACAGTCTAAAAATCAGTTCGTATTCTGCCTCCTAATTTCATACAGAGTGGTTTTTTAGGTCTTGTTGATTGTAAACTCAATAATACATGATCATTGTTACTCCAGAAAATCTCAGAAAGGCAAAGCAACTAGAACAGCACTGTAAGGAAAAGGTGGTTTTGTGAGGCAATCCTGTTCACAGTGAACGTGAAAACTAGCAGAAAATAGCAGTATCAGTAGTGAAAAAGCTTTAGCTTCTAACCACACATCACCACGCCTGGGATACACGTCAGAGAGCATTTTGGGTTCGAAGGAAGCCACACCGCCAGAGAAGCCGCCTGGACCCCAACCTCCCGTTGGAAAGCAAACAGCTCTTTGAGCAGAGCTAAGCCCCGCATGATTCTCCTCGCCTCTCTGGGTTCTGGTATGATCAATCCCGTTTCTACTCTGGTCATTAATAGCAATGATACGAAGTGCTATAACGTGGTGATATTGTTTAAGGTTAACTGGAATCTTGAATTGCTTTTTCATTTATTTAATGTTCAGTTTTGTGGAACAGTTTCCCCCAGCCACGCACACAGAGTGTATTGTTTTGGAAGGTTTCGGGTTTGTAGGCTAGGAGGAGTATATTAAGGATCAAAGCAAAAACTGATGATGATGATGGGTGCACTAAACTATTTGTGTTAGCCATTACAGGATTTTTCAGGTGAAATGAGTTTTTATCATAACATTTAAATTTTAGTGTCTCTAATGTTTATACTAAGACTTTCATGTTTACTCCTCAAGTTTCCCCTGGATTCAACTGGCTTAGATACAAAATAGTCATAAATTTTATCTTGTCTATTCCAGAACACTCTTCACGATAGTCTTTTATCGACTAGTCATGTAACAGGATCATATAACTAAAACATTACCATTGTTAACAATGCTAGGTGAAGATTTATAAAAACAAGTTCCTTTCTCATGGGCTTTTCTGTCAAGGTAGATCTTAGCCATTAGTGTTTCGCCTAAATTGCATCGTACAATATTGGTGGTACTTCCTTAGTCTTTGAGGAGTGTTGGCTTGTGATAGACACTGCAGGTTCCTGGGAGGGGCAGTTATGTCTTATTTTGTGAACACGGAGGGGAAATGCCTATCATCTGTAGA
>NW_010421751.1:58398-89412 GCF_000710305.1 Buceros rhinoceros silvestris | reverse complement strand
GCAGGAGGTATTTAGTTGGCGTGAATAAGTATAGCTCCCCCAAACTTCCTTACAGCTGCAAATCTGGGCAAATCTATCGATTTCATGCTTTAATAGTTACCGTCCAGCTCTAACAAACAGGTAACACCTTTCTGTAGACGCTTTGCTGGCCTGTCTCTTTCTGCAGCAATGGTGCAGTATGTAGTAACTGAAAGAAGTGCCATTTTAGCCTTCAACTTTAAAGAAAGAATCAAGTCAGATTCCAGGGTTTGAAAACGATTCTTTTTGTGTGTGAATCATATATATTTAGTGATACTTACATTTTTAAAGATAGTATAGAACTTTCAAGATAGTATAAAAATAGCTAGAAGACAGTACATCTGGTTTGTGGGAGGGTGGAATAGAAATGTAGATACATTTCTAGCTCTGCCTTTACTCTGCTGGGTAAATGCTTAAACTGCAGTGGACCAGTTCCTGTTCAGCCTCTAAGAGCAGGATTGGAATGTTTACCTTCCTCAGAAAGTGCTTTGATACCTGATGACAAAATAGGATCTTTAGGATTAAAAAAAAAATGTTGTCATAAAAATAACAAAGATGTTCTCTTGTTGTTTTAAAGAGCAGATAACTTCTCAAACTATGCAATGGTGCAAAGAAGTAAAAGGTAAGATCCCCTATGTGTGCCTTTGTTTGCTGACCTAATCTTTTCATGTTCAAAATGGTGTGAATAATAGCACTGCAAATAATATTTTTTAAGGCTTTTTAGGTTCTATTTCTCAGTTGTCTTGGACACACATAGGTGCTAATTAGAAGGAAATTCTACATAACGTTCCTCACACTGGACAGCGTGCAAATAATACCCAGGCTCTGCAGAAATGGAACATTTCTATTCATTTTTTAGTGAAGCAGTCATGCATCTTGCATTCTGCAACCTTTTGTGTGCTTACTATATACAATAAAAAGTAATACATATTTCTAGGTTACTAGTACTTTCTATAATAGTACTTACTATTTTGTGAACAGGAGCAAAATACCACAGTTTCCGATAGCTCCTGGGTATAGCTCTGTGTGTTTTAATAGAAAAATATGGTAATCTGTTGGAAGATTGATAAGTAACTTGTGAAAAAAGTTACTTCCTGGCGTACTCTGAAATGCCTGTTGTCCTCCATCATAGTATGAATCCCCAGAAATCCTGAAGCGACACATCACAGGTAGCATATACCGTTGCATTCCAGAAGAGTGACAAACATGGTATTTTGCAGTGCTGTGGATGACTGATGATGCAGGAATAAGTAGGAGTAGGAAGTACACTGGAGTTGTAAAGATCTCTTTCAAATGAAGCTTAAAAAGCAATCAGCTAGCAAACTTTATTTTGTGATTGTTTTGTGCTTAATACAATGGGAGCAAAACCAGGCCTCATTTCAGATCCTCTGGCATGATTGTACTTTCCTGACATGAGTGGTGAGGAGGACACAATTTATTCTTGTTTCTGTATTTGAAAACTTAGGGGCTTCTTAGGTTTGCCAAAGCCAGTGTAAGGTTTCCTCTTGGAAAGGTTGTTCACTGGTGAGGCTCAAGCTCTGCAATGTTTTTCCCGTCTAGGTTGGTGACCTGTTTGTGAATTTAGTGACATAAGACACACAAAAGTTGCAAGGAAAAGATAACCTTAGATACGGTTCCACTATTTTTTGTGTAGCACAGCTGATATAAGAGACTGTTGCCAACCTCACATCTCCCACCGCCAGCAATTCACAACAGCTTTTGAACCCAGATCAGTTTACAGCCTACTTTATAGTGTGACTTCATAAACAGTTGGAGCAGTGTAACTCAGAACGAAATAAATTGTGGCAGGGGATGGGAGCAAGTGTGCTGGAGCAGGAGATTTCCTTTTGGAAAACCGAACTGAGGTGTGCTCACACCCATCCTGTTGTTAATTCCACCGACAGCAGAAACAAATGGGGGGAGGAGATTGGATCTGTTTCTGCAGACAACACCTGACTGTGGGTGGATACATAAGAGCACCTACCCACAGGCTAAACATGGTTTGTCTTATGCACGTTGATCTCTAGTTGATTTGCTTTAATTCTTTTTTTTAGTCTCCTTGTATACCAATCCTAAGCGTGTTAAGGACATTTGTGTGTTTGATAATAGACCTAAAAATATATGTGTGTTCAAATAGGTAAATAAGATAGTGGCAAAGAGGGAGAGAATCATTGGTGCAAGAAAATTCTTCCAGGCACCTTGTTTGAATGCTGATGGGACCACTGTTCATGTAAAATGTCTCAATTCTGTTCGAAGTGAAACATCATTAAATGCTCACAGCTTTTCATTTGATAAGGTAGACTTAGCGTGCTTTGAAACGGAGAGGTTTACTAAAGCAGCCTTTAGGACTTTGCACGTATTCAATCTAAAACCAATTTATAATCAGAAATTAAGACTATTGCTGATGCAGGTCTAGGACCTATTTCATTTAGCGGTGGCGTTAACTTCGGCGGTTGCCTGGCCCCCACCTTTGCTGTGCTACTGCAGATTTTTGTGAGGCCGCTTCTGTAGATTTCAGCACAGCAAAGGAACAGAAATGAACAGTCAGAGACTAAAAGGAAATGCAAGAATTTCTATGCCTTACTGTTAGAGAAAAATGTCAGGTAATTACACCTTGAGCAACACCAAGATTGCATTTCAGTGATTATTAAGACAACAGGTATTTTGGAACTTGTTTCTCAAAAATCTCTTGCTTCTAAAAGGGCAAGTTTATTGCCAGATTCACTAAGAAATGTAAACAGGCTTTATGCTGGTTTATAGATCAGACATAGCAGTGGGAAAACCATGGCCTGAACATGGCCACTGCTCACAGGTGTGTGCCTTTTGAATTGGGGCTCGAGGGTGTGTGGACAGAGAACGTACAAATATTTGAACGTAAGAGCTAAGGAAGAGGCAGAGTTGGAAGGTCTGCAGGGAAATTTTGGAGCTGTGTGGCATGACTGGTGGTGTGCATGGGCAACCGTTAGGGGTCTGTGCTTCAGAGAAATCACTCTCTGAACAGTGTGACCAGCGCACAGGTGGCTGTAACACATAAGCTATTCTTCGAGCAGTTTAAGGGTTTTGGAGTGGGGCAGGTTTGTGGGGGGTTTTTTTGCTAACGAGCATCCTGTTCAAATGCGTTCCTCACAATTACTGTGTCTGAGCTGAAATATCTTGTGTCTGCAGCAAGTTTTTTCTCTAAAAAGAAAAAAAAAAAAGACCCAAATCCTAGGGTCTCCTAGAAGACAGAAAACACCATTGGTATCTGCTAGTGACTTTTATAATAACTCTTTAAATAAATTACGCAAATAAAACATTTTTTTCTCCCTTCTAGCTAAGAAGTTCTGATGTCAGCATGGGTAAGTAACACTCTCAAACTATAGCAAATGATTTTTTTGTTTATATATATATATATATGTGCATATATGCACTGTTGTATCCTGGCTTTCAAACATCATGTGTTTGTTTAAAAGAAAAGGGCACGCACCTTGAAAGTCAGTTGTCAAACAAAGTGCTTGAATTCCAGCTGAGCAGGATTCCCAAAAGAGCAATCCTTGCCAGTTCGTATTATGGAAAAGCCTAATACCGACACGCTGTTCCGTGGAGCCTTGTCCACACGCTAAAGCAGACTGAATTAATTCTCATGTTAGAGTCAATCAGCTTGAGAGTTTTCCTGAAGGCAGGTGTTTCCAAGTGCATGCAGTTTTAATGAAAAGCCAAGATAGCTGTTCTCAAGCATGTAGACCTAAAAAGAGAATTTCCCAGAGGTTGCTGTAGATATACCAACCCATTAACAGTTAAATAAGTGTGATTCTCTCCAGTGTCAAGCATGTCTGCTAAATGGTCTTTGCAAAGGTGAGAAGCTTGTCTCTCTTCTTAGATCTCTTTTCCCCTGCTGTTTTGCAGGGCTGATGCTAAAATCCTGTACTTTGTGGTTTTGCTGTGACACTGTTTATCATTTTCCTGTTACCTTGTTATTCCTTGACTCCTTATTCTCAGTGAATGATGTTCCTTATTGCGATGAGGTTGGTCTTCTTTATTAAGAAATTAGGAAAGGACCTTAATGGGAACAGACTGCCAACCATAAACCAAGGAATTTTCAAATCCTAGAAACTTGGTATACATGAGGTGAAGGTTGACTCACACTGAGTATTAGTATCTGCATTGTGCTTGTTTAACTAAGACAGCAAGGAGGAAATGTTTAGGAGAGGTAAACTTATATGGGGACAGACTGTTCTTACGCTTTGTTTATATTTATTTAGTTAGTAAACTGACATAATAAATCACCTTCAGTTTCTATAAACTGTTTTCAAAAATTATTTCAAGAATATCCATGTAAGGTGAGTTTGGGTGTAGATGGGGACAAATCAGTATCTCAAGCGTGCCATGTGTATTCTAAGATTAATAGGAAAATCTTTCGGTGTGGTCCAATTGCATCATCAACACACACTCCCTATTGAGGCAACTTGCTTTTGCAGCTGTTTGATATAAATTCCTCGCATATGTCTTAGCCCAGTTGGTTTATTTTTATAAACAATAAATAGCCCAACATTCCTGCAGTGTTTCCCTTCCCGTGGACAATCTCATGGAGCCATTTGCCATGAAGACAGTGGCTGAGATTAGTGGCATTTGCACAGATGGCGGCCATCATTTTGGAAATCTCATAAATAGTGGAACACGTGGACTTTTTCCTCCCCCTTCAACATGATCACAATAGATTATGAGGGCCTACAAATCACTACCAGATGATATTAAGTTGCTTTGATAACACTCTGGGTCCCTTCCGGTGTGATATTTTTCTTCATTAGAAAGGATAGCTCAAGCACACCAAATCCTCTTACTCTTTTCTCAAAATTTATAGATCTCAGTCTCTAAACTAATTGTTAGTTGCACAGCATGCCTTAAGCTGTGCCCAGACAGAGCAATTACATCCCCTGGCCCTGATTAAAGGCACAGAGGAAACAGAAGTGCAAAGAAAATGAAACACTCTTGGCTGTTTGGGCAGGATGTCATTGCTGTTGTTTGCCTTTTTTGACATTTGTTGATAAAAGTGAGAAAGGAGGTCAGTTATCCATCACTGACCCTTGTTCAAAGCCAAAGATGTGACAGGCTTGTCTCATGCTACTGACTCCGTTTATGAAATTATAAACAAAGGGGGGTTCTAGGCCAATGTGCTTCTTTTCTATTAGCAGCTCAAGAATTTCTCCATTTTCCCCCCGCTAAATTATATTGCTTTCTACATCTTTTTAGCTCATTTACTTCCCTGTGTATGCCTAAAACCACAAGATGTCTTTGTTTGTGAATGACCAGAGCTGTACTGTCACATAAGCTCTGCAAAACACCTGGAGCAAGGGAAGACTGATATACAGATGTTTCTGCGTGTTCAGGCATTTCTTATTGAATGTTTCTCACCTGTAAACTGCAGCTTTCTAAAAGATGTGTTTTCCTTTTGTGATTTACAGTAACTTCATGGCTGGTTATTTGTACCCTTTTAACAGTCAAGATTAAGTTTTTCAAAGAAAAATGTGAAATGTGAAAGCGCTATTTGCTTTCACCCAGTCTTTCTGAAATAATCAGTAAGTTTGTAAATTTGAAGCAGAAGTACTTATTTTGAAAGTACTGAAGTGGCTTAAAAGTCAATCAGACACGAGCACTTAAAGTAGATGGAGAGCAATAACTTCCTTGCATTAAATCTAAGCTTATGTTTTTCAGTGGCCTCTCCGCTCCTGTTTCCAGTCCACTGGGAGATACCTGTTTTGCGGAGCCGTTTGTGGAAAAGGCACCGTGCGCTGCGTCGTGTTTTAAGTATTTCAGCCAGGACTACCAGAGACTCCACGTTTTAAAGTCTGTGTTGAACCAATTTCTCTAATTGCGGTAAGGATGCTGACACTGCGTCATACTAAACAGATGGGTTGTACAAAGGATCAAGCCCTTAATCTCGTGGTGTCTATAAGGAGACAGAAACAAACAGCTTAAATATTTTTGAAAGTAATAATAGATTTATGTCCCTATTTTTTCACTTCTTCATGTTCTGTTTTCTCACTTTTTAAGACTCGGAGAGGTTTTCAGTTAAATGAACACACCCAATCCCAATGTTTAAAAAGTCTGATAAACTCAGATGTACATGATAGTTCATAAGTAATAGCGGTTGTTGTTGCTGTCCTTTGTGTCACTTGCACCGTGACTGAACAGAAGAGAAATTTTCAGCAATCACTGTCTCTTAAAACAACCAAACATCAAAGAAGTTCAGTGAACTTGAAATTATATCAGGAAGTAGATGAGACTTGGGTGCTTCTGCAGTTTCCCCAGTTTTGTGCTTTTAAGTGGATTTAGTTTCAGATATTCTGTCTGTGGAAACTGTACACTTGCGAAACTAGAGGTCACTCCCCCATGAGCCTGGGTCCCGTGGACAGTTTTATTATTGCTGTTGAAGGCTGACTGATCTGGTATTAGTAGAATAATACAGTAAACAAATGGCATGTAATAAATTAGAGCTTCACGCTTTGAAGTCATTGTTTAACCAGTTTTTTAATTGCTTTATGTGATACACTAACACAGACTGCTTCATGGTACAAAGTACCATGGGTCAAATCTGTACTCTCATGGTGTCTGTCAAAAATCCCCCACCAAACAAACAAAAACAAACTAACAAACTCTTAGGTAAAATGCCTATGGCCTAGGACCTCCACAGAAGGGATGTAATTAGTGACGGAGCATTGTCAGTAAGGGAGTCACTGTGTAAAGACTCTACGGATGAAAGCGAGCATGAACCCTTGTGTTACATTTCCACAAGAAGCAGTGATGAGCAAAAACCTACCTTCAGGTGCGGTGAGTTTCTCTCCTTCTTCGATAGTCAGAGGTAAAATGATTGATGTTGGATGATATTTGCTAAATACAAATTGCGTCATGCTTGAAGTGATCCTTTAGCTAGGTCTCATACAGAAAAGTTATGTCCCTGGTCCCACTACCTTTTTACCAGTCTTCACTAACCAGTATTGCCAGAGAAGCCCTGCAAAAAAATTCTAGTAGCTTTACTTCCGAGCTTAGCTGACAGATATAGCTGTTGAGAGACGTACTTCAGATGAAGGGGTGATTCCTCTTTTCTTGGTTAAAGTCCACCTCCATTTTCCCTGTATTCCTTTTTATAGCATGCCTATTTAGGTGTGTATCTGTGCAGTTCAGAAATCAAAGAAAGAGTCAACTAGGGGTTTCTTTGGGTGGAAGACAGGAGGAGTGAAAAATTCTGGGTTTTTCTGTTCCCTTGTTATTTAAGAACCATGCAAGGAAAAGGAAATCCACACTGTTGTTCTATTTTCAACCTGTCTATAAATTATTTTCTGATACATTTCCTGAAATAAACAGAATGTGCGAGATCTGCCAACTCTACACGTGTGCTTTTGGTGCAGCGAGTGAATGTAACTACTGTTCCTGTAAGACAAGGCAGAAGTGAGACATTACATGCCATGTGGGAGAGGCTGTTAACAAATTGGTGAAAATGGTTACGGTTTTCAACTTGTCAAGCATCATTTTCTTAGCTTGATGACACCTTGTAAGACCAATAAATAATTTATGGGGTATCTAAATGTTTCAAATAGGAGTTTAAGGACTGGAGGAAAGAGGTCTAGGGTCTCATAGTTAATCCTATTCGAGCAGCTTCTTATTAAAACAGCCCTCCACAAATTGATTACAGCTGCAATCCCTTTTAAGAAGGATTATTTAAAAATCCCAATTATAAAGACTATTTGTAAAGAGTAAAATACTTAGTGTCAGTTTTGCATGGAGACTGTGGCTTGACTCAGTTGGCAGAAGTGGGTTATCCTTTTCCTGCCTTTCTTGTCAAGAGAATCTGCTCATAGTGATCACTTCAAACACTGGCTTTAACACAGCAGCTGCAAAGGAGGTTACCTTCTTTCCTTGTCATTTGTGTTCATTGGCTACCTCTGCTAGCTCCTAGGTTGGGCTTTGATTCCTTCTGGCCCTTCCCCTCAACTTCATCTCACATGAAGAACTGATATTTAAAGTCCAGCCTAATTCAGGTCCTGAGATCTCTTAATAGAGGTTCCCCGACAGGGTACCTCTGCCATTCTTACAATTCGTGTATACAATCTACAGCCAATGGGAGCAAATAGGCCGGAAACAAAGGGCTAACCTGGCAATCATTGGCCTCCTTTTAGGTGCCTAAGACTACCTTTAAAAGGCTTCTTTGCACCAATCTGGTGACATAAACAGTAATAAACTGGCACTTGAAAACAGGTTTACAACTGTTTTGTATCAATGGAGCCGTGCAAAAGATCCAGGGCAAGCTAGTGGCTTTGATTTTGTGGTCTTCATCCAGAAACATTTCTGATTCTGCCGTTATATTTTAAAATATTCTAATGAGTTTGGAGGGATTCATATAATGTACTTTGGTCTAAGGAATAGATTCCTTACAGCTAAGCAATGTAATACATCATGTTTGCATCTCCAAATAAGCTGACCTCAGTTGTACTCGAATAAGTAATGCACCTTCTAAAACTTCAGTCACTGGAGAGTGTTGCTTGAACTACTGTGACAAAGTTTATTTTCTTATGGCAGGAAAGTTTGAAACAGTGTATATTACACAAATATTGAAGAATTGTCTTCCAAAGAGAGCTGGAAATTTGTAAACTTGAGTACTTAATCAAGAAACTGAACACTTGGAGATCCATTCAGGGACAGAAACATACCCTATAGCTGTTTCTCTAATAAAAATTAACCAAGCCCTTAAAGAGTGAATGCTTGTAATGAGCTGCTTGTGAATAAGCTGGCAACCATGAATAATTCTCTGAATACAAATACACTTTCAAGGAAAAGCTAAACTGCTTCCGAGCAGTTAGTGAATAGGAAAACAAAAAACCAGGAGGCATTTACCAAATAAATTACATATCTCACCCAGTTTTGCTGACCATGATGAGTGATAAAGACAAACAGTACTTCCTCTCATAGATAAAGAAAAAGGATAGCTGAGGAAGAAAGAGGGTAGACTGGGCAACTTTTATTCAGGCCTCCGTTTAATCACATGCTCACCATTTTGTTCTAGACTCACTGCTTTACCCTCATGTTTTATTCTAAGTATTTAGGGTCACATTTTTCAAGGCTGAAATCAGCTCCAGATAATTTTAACAGAAGTTAAATGCAAGCCTAGCATTCCTGTTTCTGCTAATATATACGCATTTGTTAACGTACTAGTAGCAGAGCCCTGCTCCAGATAGGCGTTGGGAGGGTACGTGTATTGATGATAGTGTAGCATGTCAGCAAAATATTTAAGATACCTGGCTAGATAGGCTGGGGTACAAACATCTCCTGGGCATGTATGATAAGCAGGTAATGAATCGGGTCCTCGTGCTTGTCTTTATAGTCTCATTTATGTTTAGTGACTGGATGAATACAGCAACATCTTTTTGATCTATAAAAGGTCTGACTTTTGGAAGTCTTTTGAAGTGTGTGTTTTCCTTGCTATCATTTTCCAAGTAGGGTTAGGGGAAGGAGCCCATTAAAAAGGTTATTTGTGTTTTGGGAGTTTGGTTGGGTTTTTTGTTCTTGTTTTTTGGTTTGGGGGGGGGTTTTGCTTTGGTTTGGTTTGGGGTTTTTTTGAGGTTTTGCCTGTGAGTTTATGAGAAGATAGGCTGCTAACAAAGCTTTTAGTCTAGTGTCTTACCACTACAAGCACTGCTTTGTGGGCTTCTTTCTACATAGACGTACACGTATCTGCACACATACATGTATCTGTTTCACAGGAGTATCTAGTCGTCATTCCTTTTACAGTAGTTTTAACTTTCTGCTACATGTGCTGAGCTGTAAAGTATTAAGCCTTATAATCCCTCAACCCCTTAGATGTGGTTTGCTGGGGGGGGAGGGCTGTAAATCCATGGTGGCAAACAAGAAAAGCCTGAAGCTGTGAGCAAACAGGAAACAAATGATCTCAATCCCAGAATATAAACTGCCATTGACAGAGATGCATGAAAGAATCATAACAGGGAAACCTGCTGCAATTTTTCATCCAGTTACCAGCTGAATCCCTGCCATTGCACTGCAGCAGCAAGCTGCCAGCCCAGCACTGACACGGCAGAGTCGGTTAGTTGTTGTGAGCACAAAGCAACCGTATACCCTGACTGGCATTTACTCCTTTTCGTGCTTGCAGGCTGATAATTATTGTGCACTGCCTCAAGCTTGCAATTAGAGGCCACCAAGAAACAAAAAGTAGCAGAATTTCAAGATTAAGCCTTTTCCATGACTAGTCATATTTTCCCAGCAGGGAATATGTTGTTGCCAGTAAAAACAGAAATCACCTATGCCATGCTGTTACCATATTAAGGAACATATTAGATGCTGGAACAAATGGAGAATTTACATATACTAAAAAATAATAGTAACTGGGGACACATTTTGAGTTGATACTGACTCCTGTGTCACAATGCAGCTTTTAAGGGGGTTGAGATAAACACTGGGCTCTCAAGTACTTGTAATTATATATTCTGTAGTAATTTTGCAGTATGGATATTCATTCTGTTTTGAGTATATTCTGGTTCCACTTTCCCAGACTCCTCTCCCAGTCTCCCAAAGCTACGCAGTTTAAGTTCGTAGGAGATACTTCACTTCCTTTATTGCATAAAAAATGTGCCCTGCTAAGCACTTGCCCTTTTTGGCTCAGTTTCAGTGGTAGGCAGAGTACATAAAGTTTGTAAAGCATTAGAGAAACAGTTAGGACAAAGTGGAATACATAAAGAAGTTGTCAATGAGGAATGTTAAAGAGAAGGTTTTGAGTTTCTTTCTTACTTTGTCATTTTATGACTTTTTCTGTGTTGTATAGTGGTGACTAAGATAAGTTGTTTTGGAAAATCAGAGCTGCTCTGCAATAATAATCAAATCACTCTATATATAGGCATGTTTAGTTGAATGTTTATTGTAAAAATACATTGGTTTCACTTAATTGAGGCTTGGGGGTGCGGAGGGCAGGGGGGAGGGTGGGGGACAGCAGCAGCAGGAAAGTAGAAGGAGAAGGAATAGCCCCAGTTGAAACTTCCATTTCCATTAAGAACCATTTAGGAAAGTTTTGTCAACTCTGAAGGTTCCCCTTCAGCCATTTGAACCAGGGCAAAACATTTCAACAAACACAGGAGAAAAAAAGAGTAATAGTAGTTTTCAAAGGATGATCTGTTGAGAGATGGGACTTTGTCATCCAGGTGAATCCGACAGAGAGGGAAGAACAAGAAGCAGCAGCCCTGCTCAGGCAGCCAGAAATCACTGGCCTTAGGTGAGAGCAAACATCTAACTACTTTAAATAAGTAATACTTTTGTTTTCAGAAGGCTATGTGATCACCATTCATTGCTGGACGCAGTCTGGAAAGATGAATTATGATTATCTGGGTTCAGTGGACTTGCTGAACAAGAAAGGTAGATTTTTGGACTTTGATATAAGTCCAGTTCCAGTTTGAGGGTGTTGTTTCTGCCTCGTGGATCATTTACAGAGATTAATAGCTTGTAGAAAATTAAACCATCTCATTGAGAGGTTTGATTAAGTGTCTGAGCAAATGCTCGGATGAGATCAGTTAGGTGGAATGGAGGAGAAACAAGAGTGAAACCACTTTTCTGAAGTTGATAACTATTACATTAGTTCAGTTGCCTTGCAAAATCTCCCTGAGAGTGCAGGGAGATGCAGAAAGTAAAGGGCAAAGTTCTAAGTCTTGAGAAGGTGCCGTGAAGATATTTTGTATCAAAATATTCATAAAGATATTTTCAAAATATTTTGAAAAAAATCCATAAAGATATTTTGACTGTGGGTTTAAGGCAACACAGAAATCATCCTCAGATGAACTTGGCGTGGTTGCCACCATAGGCAGAGGCAGAAATACCTATGTACTGTGATATTTGTTCCCTGCATCTTTCTGCCAAGCTTGCTTTAGTAATTTTATGAGAGTACTTCCACTTATCATAAGCTTTATGAATATGTGTGGTCCATCTGGAATTTGGGGTGAGGTGGGGGAACTGTATGTGTGTGTGTAGATAGGGGTATGTGAAAGGGAGCAGAGTTTGGTCCTCAGGGGTAGCCTTTACCACGTCTACGCACCAAGCCATGTAGGATAGCTTCAGTTGTTTAGAGTTTATATATTTTGTGTATTATCTAGTATTTTAATATGTGATTATTGAAACATTTTGAAAAACAGCTGTATCTGGGGAAAAGCTGACAATGATGCACTTCGTCTGAAGCAAAAGTCCTCACTTTTGCAAAGTCCTCACTTCCCATTCGCTCATGACTTACATTGTCATTCCATCGTGACTGGGTGCTGCTTTTCCCGTTTAACTGCAAGAACAAAACCAAGCATTGTCCCTGTAAGATACCATCTTGTTGCGAGAGGGTTCATCTACTCTACTAAGTAGGAACACCTCACATGCAGCTTGCTGAGGATTTTTGCCCTTGTCCCCAGGGACAGCAGAGTGCTCAGTTTCCCGCAAGCTCATTCTGTATGCTAGGTGAAAACTTTTGCTGGTCCTAGGCTTCAATTTAGTGTATTATTACTAACCTTAAACTCATCAAAGTTACCTTTGCAGTCATGATTTTGAGTTGGGCAATTCATTGTAATGCCTGAAATCATCTGCCATAAAAATCCACGTGTGTACTTAGTATATGTGAAAGTACTCTATAATGGAAAACCTGCGTGAAGTGTGATCGCATGGACACAGGAGGCAGGATTAAGTCCTTGCGTTGCTACGCATACGCGTGAAGATGTGCAATAACAGGTACCTGCACAAACTTACATGTAAGTCACAAATAGTCATAGACTCAAAGCATGACTATAATAGCTCAGAAAAAGTTTTTTGTATAGATCTTCTCTTTTGCTTTCAGAATATCCAGCAAGCTTTTCCCAGGACTTATTCTTATGTCTTGCAAGGCACTTTTTGCTCATCTTCTGTTCTCACGAAGATGGTGTATAGCAGAGTCAGCTATTAAAAGACTCATCAGCTTCCTGTCTCGACATCAGGCTTTTCCTTCTGCCTTTAGTCTTAAAAATGCACATTTAACCATCATCCTGAAACTGCTTAGGGTATGGTCACACTTATAGCATCACAGCACTCAGCAGCAGATGGAAAACTGCCTCCCAGAATGAGAGAAAAACAGCAGATTTTCTATATAGAAGAGACGTGGGAACAAAATTGCCATTTCCCGCTTGAGCGAGCTGTCTAGGAGATCCTGCTGTCATGAATCCTTCAAAATCAGGTGATGGCCTCTCTTCAAAGATCCTGAGGTGTACCCTGGAAAAAAAAACACCTCTTTTTATTGAAGGGCTCAGCGATCTGCTGTGAGGGAAAACAGGACGTGACTCCTAGTCACGACCTGTGTATTGTATGAGCAATTTGGGAAGCCAGTGGTGAAGAAGTAGTATTGACCTGCGTGTGGCTCAGCAGATGCCTTAGAAGCATCAAATGGTAGAACTGCCAGCTTTGAGCTGGTTGATGAAATTATATGCATTAGGGTATCACCTTTTCAGGTCACAATGACCACACACTTTTCCGGGTTGGTCAGCTCAGGATGCCTTGCTGCCCATCACAGATGCCCATGCTTTATGACCACAGTTCATTTGTCAGCCGTGTTGTGTGCAACCACAGCTGAGCCACCTAACAGGCTCATGTCAAAAGCACACGTTTCAGACTTAAGGAGAGATGAGAATGATAGGAGCACGACACTTTGCTTTGAGGTGCTTGGGAGGTGGTAGATATCTCAATAAATTCTTTCAGAGTATAATAGCTGTTTATGAGATAGCAAATGGATTCAATTCTGTCGTCCCATCACTCCACAAGTAGTGACTGATGTATTGTTTGGCATTAATGCTAAATTTAGTGAATAAAAAATATTTTAATATGTGTTCCCTGGAAGAATCAGTTTGTAATTCATTATCTGTGCAAATAAAAGCATAGATACGTATGTATTTACACATGTGGAGACCTTATTTTTGTTTCAATTTATACGAAGATAAGTCTCAGTGGAGCTGTAAAGTGAAGTTGGTTTGGGCCTGAATGTTTGCTAGGGAGGATCTGTTTTATATGAAAGCCTAGTCTTACTGCGATTTTGCATGTGATTTTTAGTAGGATTGAAATTTCACCCATGCCGTAATGTAAAATGGCTTTGATATGAAAAAGAGTCAGGCATATAGTTACGTGTGTATGTACTTGTATTGTCAGACTTACCTTTGTCATGATAGTGTTGATAATATTTCAGTTCTCCTGATTTTGAATTGCTGTAGCTCTAAACTGATTTTTTTTTTTCCCCCCATACTGTTTGGAGTAAATTGCAAGGTTCTTATCTGTGGCACTGACTGTATTGTTCTGCCAGGATGTTGTCTTTTGTCATAAAAACAATAACTTAGCGTAAGTAGTGCTTTTTGGGTTTACTAATCAGACAGACTAATTGTATCTTTTAATCTGGGTCAATCTGCTCTTGCTTATTATAATTTTGTTCCAAGTCTCCCCAAAAGAGGAACATTTGCAAATAATTTAGTGGCAGAATAAACACTACAAGAATTGCTAAAAGGCAAAAGAAAAAAAAAAAAAGCCCCCAAAACTCTAGAATTTTGAATTAAAGTGTCTGATGTATTTCCTAAAAGGAATATACTGCTTTTCTTAACCCTTCTAGTAGACTTGAATGTTTGTGTGTCTGTGCCTTCAGGTGAACGCAGAAAAAGTCTGGATAAATAGTTAGGGCATGGGGTCTTTGTTTACAAAACTTAGACTGTCTAGACAGGGCACTTTTCCTAATTCAATCTACCAACTAAACTTGGAGAGGCCATACTAATATTCGATTTTAGCTTCATCACCTTGTACAATCTGTACAATCCCTGCTTAGACTGCTAACTAGGGTGATTATTGCTGACTGAAACTGTTAATGTTTTAGTTGGATGTTTGTCTTCTCAAAAATGGACTGAAAGATTTTTCCCTATAGGCTACTGAATTTTCATTGCATGTTAACTGTTTAGGTCATTTTTCAACTCCACCACAATCCAGTAGTGAAAGAAAGTAGCTGTTGCAGAAAGAAAAAATACCCAAATTTGTCATGGAAACTTTGAAATGGACTTAAGCCCTAGAGTTTTGGGTTGGTTTTTTTTTCACGTACACATAGGGTGGCACTTTGTTTTTAACTTGGGCTTTGCAATCGCGTATACATTATGACCAGTGCTAGGCACTTGCCCTCGGGAAGCAGTAACTTTGTGGTATCAATGTAAGAAAGCTTCAAAATAAGTTTGTAAAAATATCTGTTGTTCTCAGTTATTTGGAAGTGCAAGCATACCTTTTTGGGTTGAAGGATGGTTCTTCCATCCACCTGCATAAAGAATTTCTTTAGAAACCTAGACTAGACTGACTGTTATCAAGAAGGCAAAAGGTAGTTCAAAACTCTGCCCACTGTTTCATATATGTCCTCTCAATAAGAGAAGGTCTTAAGAAAATGTGCTTTACCATAAATTCTGCCTTCCTATGGGAAAAGAATATTGAAAGGGGATTTTTTGACAAGTACGATATAAGAGATTAGTTCATTTGAGTAGAGTGAGTGCTTAAAAATGCAGCTGCATGCAGATTTCTGAAGAAAACACAACTGACAATTGAAGAGGAAACCTCAAACAAGATTGTAAAAATTAATCAGATGGCACAGAATGGTTGACATTAATGTGTGTACTTCTTTGTTTTGAAACTAGACTGTGGAGGAGTTTTCTTACACAGAAAATTCCGTCTACTTGTACTTGTCTCCTCACATAGTCAAATATTTTGTGAGACAGATCAAAAACCTTCTGTGACAAGCTCATTCCCACGCTTCTCCTTTTTAACCTGCTTTCTCCTCTTTTCCTGAAGGCTTGTTCAGATAAAGAAAACTTTGCTCGAAATCTGTTTCAGTAGCTGTATCTCTTGGGCAAACAGTATTGAAAAGAAATACGGAAATGGACTTAAAAAAATATTAACAGATGGAATAAGGCAAGCCCCACTAGTCTGCCAAAGAAGTGTGGGAGCGTGGAAAGAGATTTTGGCTTTGGGTGAGGCGGTCAGAAGAAGGTTCTTTGATGAACTATTGCTGTATAAACTCTGAGCTATACCCTATACTGCTATCAGCAATTTATATCATGCCTCAAGTTCTTATTTTTACCCTGTGAAGATTGTGATATTTTTTTGGAAAAACCTTTGGTCGTGGTACAAAAGATGTAATGTGACTGGATCTGCTGTAATTTTCCTCCCACAAGAGGAAAAATTGTATGATTGAGCATAAAATTTGAATGGATAGGCTTTATCCTTTAAGCATGATTTCACTATCTGTGTGTATAGACCCAAATGATGTGGTGTTATGTCTAGACTAAGAATTTTTCCCTTAGAAAGTAATAATCTTCATCATATCTTACTGTCGTAAAACAGCTATGCTGTAAAAATGTTCTCCTTCCTGACATACCTTTTCATTACCCTGGTAAGGAGCCAGTAATTGAACATGCTTGTAAACTGAGTCCTGAAATAGTGTCACAGCCATAAGGCTCTGTGGCAAACCCCTGTGAGGGTTTTCGTGTGAGAAGGTAGAGCATTTGGAACATGGCAGTGAGAAAGAAAGTCTAGTATTTAATTGTTCACAATGAAGTTGATAGCAAATTAGGTACTGAATTTAGTAGTGCCTGTTAAGGCCTGTTTATCCCAAGAGTGCTATCCATGCCGAGACTCGCTTCAGAAGGGAGGAAGAGCTATCAAGTTCCTCTAGCAACACACACAAATTCAGAAATGTCAAGTGTAAATAAAAAGAAATGCGTGCGGAAGTAAAGGAACGTAATTTAGATTCCAAGGGTTGGAGGTTTGCTACACTAATTTGCCTTTTTCTGCTTTCGTCCTTGCAGTTTGTATATACATCTCCGCAGGTATATTGATTGGGTATCCGAGACATCACTTTCTACATCCCGTCTCTGTGTTCTGTGTGAAGAACCTGGGGACTCCAAGTGCATAATAGTGTGAGCGCAATTTTGGACAGATCAGGCAGAAGCTTTGTTAACTATGAGCACAGTGAGAGGCCATGCGGACATCATCTCCCCCTCTGCCCCCCTGCTCTGTGCCAAGCACTTGCACAGACTTAACCTATATACTGCTTCAGAAAAAAGGAGAGAGGTGAGGAAAAAAGATTCGTTTTGATGTTTCACGTTCAAGGCTGGGAGAGATGGACTAACTGCCACAATACTAAGGAATAAAACCATAAACAACATGACAGTTTGGAGAGACAGCACTTAGGGGAGCCTGTAGAAGTGACACACCCCGTATTATCCTAGCTCAGAAGCTGGGAGTTAGAAACAATCACAGACTGTTAGCTTTCAGTCGAAAAGGATGTTCTCCCAGTCAAGGGTATTTCTTAGTCAGCCCTTTCAATCTGAAATGCTCACAATTTTGCCACCACATCCCTGTCTCCCCTTTCACATATGCACGTTCCTGTGATTTTCCTCTTAACGCTTACAGAAAAAATAAGAGCTTGATACATTTCAAATGTGATAATTTTCATGTGTTAATCACTTGCCTTAATGGGGAATGTTTGTTCTCTCTAAAGTTTAGCCATTTCCACAGCACTTCCATTCATGCTCTTCAAAGTCTTATGAATGAGAGAATATCTGTTCTTTCCTTCTACTGAATTATTTCTCTGTATTCTGAATTTAGACAATATTTGAAAATATTTTCACAGATTCTATTTTTTCATCACTGGTTAAATACCAAAGTTAAATAGCCATCAGCTATTATCGTGATGTATTTTACAGATACTTCTTGGTTCATGCAAGTGTACGTACACAAATAGCGTAGCGCCATTGGACTATAGGGAAAGCTGTGCAAGTTGCTAACGCGCTGTCTGCTGTATGAAGAGTTGTGATACTTTACAGTAGTCGAATATACAGAGTGCAGGGAGTTGCAAAACTGCATTAATTAATATGCCCCGCGTGCGGCACGTGTTATTCAGGGGTGAATATTTGGGAAATTTTTTTGGCGTGTTGGCATTTTTTCTACCCGTCTTTCCATTTACAGAGTTTCTTTTATCCATTGATCTCAGTGAAATTATCTTGATGCCTTTACTCATGCTGGTTTGTTTCTTACCTTATTATAAGTGGTACAGCTGCAATTAACAGGTGAGGCATCACTAGGCGTGAGTATTTGTGCCCACAGGACTACATTCAAAATAACCTGTGATGTAAGTGCAGTCAGCCTCATTCCACTGGCGAGGAAGCTGAGACTCCAGCCAATTACCGACTCATCCCTCAGAAGGGATGTCTTCCAGACAGTGGTGGAGTTTGTAGGAGAATGCTGGTTTCTCCTATCCTGTTTCATTTTCACAAACCAGCCTCAAGTTCTAGTTCATCTATTGTCACTTCTCTTATGCTGACACAAAAAATGATGCACCTCTGTTGTAAACGTATTGACAAACAGTATCATTTTACAGAACAGCTTTAACTGTCCTGCTTCGTTGCTAATGGTGTTTGAGTGAATTAGAAAACTCTGGGTTTATGAGCTTGGTTTGATGTATTACATAAAGCTGAGTACGATGCATCGATAATTTATGCATCTGTGCTATGTAAATGTCTGTTTTGTAAAGAGGTAAATATATATGTGTGTACATATGTTCTTTTGGAAGAGGCTTATCAGTAAAGTTATGGCCTCATTTTGAACATAAACACCTGGTTTATGAGTACTTATTAAAAACTGTAGTGATTTGAGACAGAAAACTTTATATCATAACCAGTGGCTGCTGTAGTTTTTAAACAAAACTCTCATTGATTTTTGTGGAGTTCCAAGTTTTAAAATGTTGCTTTATATCCTATCATGATTATTTATTGTCCTTAGGAACTCAGAAAGATGAAATCAGTGATTCAAAGTAAAACTAGATATTCAAAGAAAATGTTTCTAAACCTTAAAGAATTTCTTTAAAAATGTACCTTGTCTATTTGAATTTCAAAATACCAAATACGACATAAAATTATAATCCTGTTACAGATTTCTATAGTTAGAATTTATGTGTACGTTTGCTAGCTAGGTAACAACACTTGGTCTTACCTGCCTTTAAAAAATTGGACGCTTAATAATTATCTGAGTATCATTGTTTTGGGCAGGAAAACCCTACTACCTTTCTAGCAATCATACGGTGTAACGAGAGCAGCTGGATCAGTTCTGTGTATGGTTGGGATCATGTTTCTGCCCAAAGGAATCTCGTTCCAGTTACTGTATTTTCTCTGGTCAAACTACATCTCTATGACCTATAGAGGTGCCAGTTTTTTCTGCTTGTGCTGTACTCCTGAATTTACTTTTTAACAATATCTATAATCAATCCAGTTAGACTTCCGAGTAATTTCTGAAGTTATTTTGGTTCTTTGTGGTGTCCCGGCATGTCTCTCTCTCACCTAAAACTTTGGCTTGTAACTTGCTGCAGCTGGGTCTGTCAGGAGGTTTGGAGACTGCACTGTGCAAGGGTGGAGAACATCTCCTTGGTGGAGAACAGTCTTTGTGGTAGAGATTTTACCTGCTTTGAATAGTAGGTGAGTTCCTCTCTTCCCTTTGCATGACTAAAATTGTTTTTACTGAAGCAGAGTACCCTTGAATATTACAGGTTTCTTTTTAGTTGATAACGTCTGTGATTCCCAAATACTTGGGAAGTATGTCCCACTTAAATTATTGCTAAACTATGCCAGTTCTGGATAATTTGTGCAATGTATTTCTACATGAAATATATGAACTTTTTGAAACATACCCTCTGGGAAAGCCTATTCGAAAGGATCGGTTTCCTTTCTTCCATTCTGACCTTTGGTGCAAGTGTACCGAAGATGTTAGAAGGCTTATCACTGATCAGAGTCAGTGGTCATTCCGAGGGAGGTACACAGGGAATTGCAGTTCTTTCCCGGAGTGTCATCGCAGAGCAACGAAACAAATCTCATAGCTAGTGCACCCATTTTCAGACTTGCCCAAACACCTCCACTTGAATTAGGTGATAAATTCTTTGCCTATAGTTTCAGAAACATTTCCATTATAGATACAGCATCCGCTATAACTATGAGAGGAAGAGTGTGTCTGAAGGGTTTGTGAGCTTGGGTTTAGAACAAACCGATCTGAAATTTGAAAAAGCTTAACTGAAATCTTTTCTTTCCAGGTATGTTTTGAGTTGAGTAATTCCTTCGAGGCTAGGCATCAGTGAATATAAAGTTCAGACGGAAGACACGCTCCTCTTCACTGATCCAGTTTCAAACTCTCTGCCTAACTGATCGTTTACGTGTACTGGAAAGAGAGCGTCATGTAGGCGGTAATGGCCAAAGTGAGCTACACATCGCAGTGGTGAGGTATGCCTTTTCCTCTGAAGCCTTTTTTCTGCTAAGGGGCAAAACAATCTGATGATTACACAACAATGTTGTTCTTAACGTAGGATTGTTTTTTCCTCTTGTGATCCTATTCGTTGTTTTTTGATTATACTTTTTACCTGGCAATGCAGTGCTGTGACTGTGGACCTGTGTTTTTCATCCCAGAATATTATTATTCTCATTTGCTTTTAAGATAAGGAAATCTGGGTTTCTTTAAAGAGAAGTTTGTGCTGATAGAATCTCAGGACGGCGTAAATCTGCCAGCTCCTCTTACAATAGCACAGTGTGCATAAAGCAAATACAGAAGTTGTACATTTTTCATCAAAGCCTCTAGAAAAAATATTCTTAGGATCTTTAATTTCTGTAGCTCTCCCACCTAACCTCTCCTCCAGAGGTTTGATTACTGCACTGTGATAGACGCCTTAGAAAAAAACAAGACAGATAAGATAGATCTAATTTCTAACCCTGACATCTCTGCCACCCATTCATTACTCTTTTTTAGGGCTCTTCTATGCCCTGTGAAAGCAAATGTGTTAGCTACATCTGAAATTTCTATCAGAGAGGGGGGAATTGTTGTCTATTAACATCAGAGCTGTTAAAAAGTGGAGCAAATTGTGTACAGTCCAGAATCTCCTCACTTCAGGTGAAAACTCAGTCTGGCAGGAAAGGCTCCTTCTACCTGTTTGTCAGTGAGTGCAGACGATCATAGCTTTTCCACTGCTCTGGATCATTTTAAACACATTTTTCCTAACTATCATGTGAAAAAGCATCCTTTGCCTCTTCAGCCAGCTTAGGGAATGTTTGAAATCAAGCAACGTTGGTTTTATAATATAAAAATTGTGCGTCCCTGTGCTTGTACACGACTCCTAATCTCCACAGTGACTCTCAGTGGGTAACCTATAACTGTACAAGTATGTCTCAAAACACATTTTGAAGAAAGAAGAGACCGAGAGACAAAAGAGAGCGAGCGACTCATCTAAAGTTACACCATCATCTTTAACAGCTGTGCACATATTAAAGGAAGTAATGGGGGAGTGAAGGTACTGCATATTTCAAAGCTGAACTGTTGCAGTAACAATAAGAAGGGGGGATGTTGTGCAGAGTTAGCCAAGTGTTTGAAGTACATTACCGTAAGCCAAACCAATGAAGTGGACAAGATTTCTAGCATGCTGCAGTGGTGCCTCTGCGTACTTAATAACAGATGTTTGGTCTCTCTAGGCAGATAATTGTCCTGCTGTAAGGTTGGCTTGACCTGTGTGAGCAATACTGTGTACAGCACTGAAGCAGTAACAAATGATCATAGCTTTTCTCTTTTTACTGGTAGAATGCTTAGCCACGCTTCCTTTTAAGCACATAATTACTCCAAAGCAACTGGAGCCCATACATCCTCCTTGCTTAATGGCTCTGAAGCCATTTTGCTATAATTTATGGGGACAGAGTTCAAAGTTTTAATAATATTTGGATAATATCATTGCCAAAATGTCTTTGCGCTGTGATGAATAGAACGAGAGTGGGCACATTTCGATTCTGTGCATGACAGTGCGAGTGTTAACAGCACCATACTTTGTTCAGCCTTTATGGAAACATTCATGAGCCAATTTGCTCATGAATTATAGATATGAGCATGAAGAATTATAAACAGCAACGGAAAACATACAGGGTTTCTTGTTCATAAGGCACTGTCCTGTTAGTGGCTCTTCTTTATGCAGATAAATGAATTGCAGGGAATACAAAAATGGTTTAAATAAACCCTTAGCAGATAATGTATTAGCACATCAACATAAAATACGCATGCACTGTGGCATGCTTTTGGATATTTATGTTTATACTCTCTGCTCAAGTGGTTCACTGATTTTTTGGCTTCTTATCATTCACCTAATAATTTCAGCATCCTAACTGCACCTCTGGGTATGTTTATCCGGCAATCCAAGCTGTTCTTTGCTTTATGTGGCTTGCTGAAATTGGCCTACCAATTTGCTCTGCAAGTCGCTCCAGTGTATGATAGGTTAATGATGTTAATCAAAGCTAAATAAGGGCAGAGATGATCCTTTCATTGAAGACACAGACCAGCCTAGGACAGAAGGTGCTAGCATTGATGGAGCAAACAATCCTATAGGGTACATGATATGAGATCACAAAAATAACACCAAAATAATGTCTCACTAAAGCTAATGTACACATAGAGCTTCATCCAAAGCTTACTGACGTTTGTAGGAGTCTCTGCTGATTTCAGTAAGATTTAGACCAGGCACAGAAAATTTAGCATCATTTGGCTAACAATAATTTTTTTCCAGTTTGCTTGATAGGGTACGAAACTTATCCTGAACAAACTGTGGCTAAATTCTGTAGGTAATTCATCGGTGAGAGATTAAGGATTCGTTAAGCAAAGAGCACAAGTATTTTTTATTACACAAATGATATAGAAATGCTGACTTTTTATATGTAAGACAGCTGCCCTTAAGGAAAAACAAAAAAGAAATACAAATACAAACAAGAATTATTTAAAATGTTTCCAACAGTGGGAAACAGTAGCTAGAAACAATTTAATAAATACTGCCTGTTTAATTCCATTCAATGATATTCAAGCAATGCTTCATTTAATCAAAGGGGCATTTGATTACAGAAATAATCAGCTGACAGAGTCCCAGTTCACTCTGGCAACTAAGTATGCATGTAGATAGCTAGATGTGATATGTGTGAGGTTTGGCAATTATTACTGAAAAACTATTAGGATAGCCTTAATTACAGTAGTCTGATTTTGTATTTGATAGCCTTACTTCAGAATCTTAGTGTTCATTATGAAATTCTAATGTTCATTTCTTGAAGAATCTTTTAATAATAAGCCTTAATTGACTTGTTGTGTAAACAGGTTGTTTTTTTTCCGCAATGGATTTAACAGTGTTCACCAACTAGAAATATTTCCTCTGATTATGCTGAAGTCTAAAGACACCATGATCTTCCATGCTTGTTAAAAAAAATTTAACCAAACAAAGAGCTAATATATGTGGGATTCGATTAATCTTCCAGTCTTCAAAGTTATCATGTAATCATACAAAAATTTGATTTGTAACTCCTACAGTTATCTAAAAATACTACATGTGCTATTTTAATACTGTATTAAGTTGTTGACTAAGGCTTTAAAAATAGATATATTTCTGTTTTGGGTTATTACTAGAAGATGAAATATATACTGTATTCTTCCTCCTCCTAATTATTTTCCTTCTTCAACTACAAAGAAGGTCTGGAAACCTTCAGCCTGAGAAGTTAAAAATACAACACCTCTGTATTTCTCTTAATTGATTTCTGGAAAAACTATGATCTCTAAGAATGAATTGAGAGACAGGAGTGATAAAGGCAGAAGCAGTTTTACATTTTGAACAATTCCAATAAGGGGCTGAATATTCAACAACTGATAGGCCAAATAACAAGTTGTTAACTTCACAATGCGCAGTCACAGAGTACATATGTGTCACTTTGAGGGAAGATTGAAAAGACGTTAGAATTAGAGATTTAACAGCCAGATTTGATTAAATCAAAACAATCAGAGTAGTTGCATTTGTAGCAGAACTAGGTTTAAAAAAATCCAGACTTGGAATACTTTGCCAGACCTCGCAGTTCGAGCTTATTCAAGGGTAAATTTTTAGGTGATATATATTGTGGAATACTTGAGGACTCTTCTGGCAAATGACAGCATATGTTCAATTATTTTCCTCCTGTGCATGACTTGGAACAGTCAGCAGACCCACAGAAATGCTACTATTTGCTTTGTTCTAGAGAGAATTCCATGATATTTAAAGTCAGATCATAGGAGATCATGATTTTTTAGGTCAAGTTTGATGGTTTTGCTCAATGGAATAAAAAGGGAACACGGATAAAACCATATTATCCATTTCTATAAACTGAAAATATTGACATTGAAATCAGTAGAAACCAGCTTCAGATCTGTCTTTTTTTCTCCCTTTTATGTTAAAACACGTACAGTTTGACAATACTTGCTTTGATCAAAAATGTCCACTCCACATACACCTCAAAACACAGCAACCCATCCCAGGACAGTGTATCACAAAGAGAGGACCTGTCACTTAGGAACCTCAAAGCTTCAAAAATTGCGTTATGCCCCAGGAAGAGGACGGGTTTGTGCCCAAATAACTGTCATTTCTACCTGTAGTTGGAGAGTGACACATCCAATTTATCTGCAACCCCTTTATCGCTGGAACAATGGCATTGTCGGTCTCTGGAGAAGCACTCACTGTTTTCAAATCGCATCTTGTGAATGTCCTTCGATATCATCACATCAAGAGAAATTAACTCATTCATAGATATGATACCAACCCTTTATTCTTCAATCAGTGGTGTTCTATCAAGGAAGGGAACACTGCACACCCCGTAGAGGGATTTCTTAGTAGCTGCGTCAAATAAGCTTGAGAGAAGTCACCAGAGTGCACAAGATGTGGTCTATAAGCTTCTGTGAAAGGTATAACCACTAATTTAACTTAGGAGCTCGTATAACTCAGTAGCTTATGGGCCAAAGTGTATCCCCCACCCCCACCCCCCCATACTAGGAGACAAGTGTATGCTACTATCGCCAGATCCCACAGGGTTTAGGGAAAGCTAACGAGTGGTGAAGATTGTCTGGCAAACCCTTGAGCTCTGTGGATCGTGGTATGTGATGCTTCTGGATTCACGTGCAAAGTTTGTTCAAAACCTCCATGACCAAGGAAATTTGGCCTGAAATCTTAGAATGGTCATTCTAAAATTTGTGAAACCTGCTACTTTTGGTATGATAGGAAATACACTTAAGTACAGCCAAGTGAATGATCCTCAGTGATACCCCTCATTGGGAAAAATCCCAGCATATGCGATAGGCTGAAAGTTCTACAGAGTCAAACTTCTCTCCACGCTTAAAACTGTCTTTGGAACGGCAGTCTAATTTGGTAGTGTGTCATGAACATGATTAAGACTATATTAAAACAACACATTGAAGATGTTCAAGATTCTTTTTTTCATTCGTTCCCATTTATCTCTTTTAGTCCTTCCATTGTGCTTCACTTCTAACCCTGAAAATTGGTGCTGTAAGTTCATGGCAAAAGGAGACTTCTAGAGATCTCCATTGTTCAGTGCCGGCAGATATTGAACCTTTAGGAAGACTGCAAAGTATTTTCATTTAGCCTGAATTAAAATTATGCTGTTTTGCTGACCCACCTGTCCAGGTATACTTCTAATTCCTGCTTATCACCTCCTTGAGCAGTGGAATTTGAAGTGACCTCCCTCCTTTAATTGAATGGGAGCTTTATTCGATCACCCTGTCCTTCAATTTGGCTCTCCCACCTAGAACAATGGGTGATTAACACAAGTCAAAACCAGAGCATAAAGGAAAAAGGCAGCACAACCCGCCTTGGAGCAGCTGCTCAACTCCAATGTTTGCCTGCTGTGTAGCAGCATGTTCCGGTCACTGCCAAGCCTTGATCTCCTCTCTCTCTGTGTCAGTACTCCAAGGATCCATCCTTTAAGCAGCACAGATCACACAATTATACATTGTTGGAGAACTTCAGTGTCACTTCTAAGCAATACAGATTCTGCAACTTGAAACAAAAGTGAATTAAACAGAAATACAGAAATGTTGTCTTAAGTACTGGTTTGGTTTTAGTTTTTGTTTGTACTGTTGCTTCTATTACCACCAAATGCTCTTTTTTTCTCTAAGTTATGGAAATGCTTGTCTGCCTATTTGTCAGATTTGCCCAGTTTTAAGGTTTGGGGTTTTTTTTCTTTTTCATTTTCATCTTTATCCTAGTGCCAGCATAATATCTCATCAAGCTATACATTCCTTAGATCAGAATATGTTTCAAATCTCATTTTAAAATAGATGCAATTTGATTCTGGAAATTATCCTACATTTTTTTTGCATACAATTCCTAGGAATTTGTTTTGATGCAGTTCATTTTGGTGCTGCCCCAAACATATATAGTTTCAGTGAAAAGAAAACTCAATGATTTAAATTATTTAAATCAGGCTTAAGAACATACATGTGAAGTATTAGCATTGATCGTGACCTTTCTAAAGCCAAATGGAAAATAATATATGATTTAAGAGGGGTGAAGCCATTAAGCTGTGTAGAATTTTCTGTTAAAAGTTTATAAAATGTATTAGTGAGCAAGACCATTTCTGTTGATGCTAACTACTAAGTTTGCAGACAGATCAGCCATCCAGGTGCCTGCGCAAGTTCCTGAACAATCTGTCCCAGAAAGTTTAGTGTCCCAGTCCTGCGGAGATTGAAAACTAGACTCTCCTGTACTCCTGAATACTGAGGTATTGCATCTCCCAGCAAGCATAGCCTGCTGCTTTTAGAGTATTCTGGGTAAATGTCATGGTTTTCCTCGCCCACCTCTGCGAGAGCAGGTAGCCCCGCTTACTCAAGCCCAAACCACAGGCGGCTAAGGGCAGTATCTGTCTTTTCCTTACGTTGGTAATCTTAGCATCAAGCTCTTGATTTTTCTTTCAAAACCTGACAGGAATGCTTGTACTCTATTTCATATAACATGACCCCCTTAAGAAAAACAAACAAAAAAAAAAAATCCAAGTCTTTCACCTCTGGAGACAAAATTGATTCTAAAAGTACAGGGTTACTCGATAGCCACTAGTTAGGATTAGATCTGCATACCTGCTCCGATTCAGTGTTTAGAAAACAAACAGATAGGGTTAGATCCAAACAAAGGAGGCATTTTAACAGTAAATATATTTAAGAGGGTGCCTGTGTAAATGTGAATTGTTTAGGGATGGATTACCATTTTGCATACATTTTAGAGCTCTGAGAGAAGCCATTAAGGGATTAACACCTCCGATTTATGAAAATGCAAGGATGATAAAGAAACAATAGGGGTGACAGCATTGTGTAAACGACATTGATTCATTTCAGAACAGGGCTGTTAACTGCTGGAAATGAAGAAATAAATGGAACAATGGATAGATGCTTTTACCAGCTTGTCATTAATTAGCAGCGAGCACAATTCTTTTATTGTCCTTTTTGAAAAATACAAAATTGGTAGGAAAATACAAGCACTGAGCAAATAGATTGCTCTGTGTCACTAGGCCGACATCTGCATTTTCTTTCTTCTCTAATAATATTTTGTTTTTCAAATGATATCGAAATTTTAGCCTGGCAGCAAGCCCAAATTTTGCTTCCTTTGAAATTCCTAAAGGGATGCATTTTCATCCTTGAAAGCTTGCTGTTTTTAAAAAGCGTAACAAAAGCCATGATTTGAGAAAGGGTTAATCAGCATTAGTGAATCCCCTGTAACTCAGCTTGGAAGCACAAACAACAGTTCACTGCTCTGTTCTGCTGACCTATTGCATCCCATCAACCGGGTTTATTTCTAGCAGTGCCAGCAGGTGGGAACTGACAACTCGTTTCTTTGGAATCTGAAGAAAGATCGTCTCTGATGGAGAATTAGCTGGAAGTAAGCGAGGTTGTTTGGCACAGAGCTGAGCAGGGACAATGCTTGATTATGGCTATCACTCTCCAGCTGCTGTCAGAATGTTAAGTTTGCTTTCTTGAGGCCTGACATCTAACACATTTCTTTTTCTAATTAGTATCTGGTACTGTAAGATGCTGATATTTTACTGCATGTCAGATATGCGGGGCTGAAATACATCACTGAACTGAGGTAGGTGTGGGTGCTAGGAATTAGTTTTTTACCTCTCACAGTGAATTCAAAGCATCTCTCTGTTTTAAAGAAGCTGTGGGGATGGAGAAGGTAGCGCGTATAAACCTCCAGTGCTGTTGCCCAAGAAAGGATGCAGAGTGAAGCTGACAAATCAAACACCAGCAAGGCAAAATACCTTGAACACTGCTTTCACTTTTAGCAGCATATTCAGGCAATATTCTGTTCACGGATATTTCCTCATCCTGGCAGCAGAGCAGTGTTTCCCAGCTGCAGATGCAAGGGTACGGGGGGATTTACGCCATGCTAAAGAAGCAGCAGCCCTGCCCACCAAGTTCAGGTAAATTAATTAAGCTCAACATTGTTAAAGATTTGCCATTTTGCCACCTGTGTAATGACATTGTAGGTAAGGAGGAGTCAAGGCTTTCACCTGGGGCGAGTTATTAAGCACAGCTTGACAGGAGCAGTGTAAGAACTAATGTGTGGAGGCAGGTGTGACTGAAAAATGAGATTGTAAGTATAAATGCAGCCAATGCTCAGCCCAAGCCTGGTTATTCTTTACTGCAGAGCTCCATGAAATTTTGCTGTATGTCTAAGTGTGTGGAGGGGAAGTGGGGGGGGGCTGTTTTGGGTTTTATTTTTCAGGCTGACAGGGCAGGCATTATTTCATAACCTACTTTAGCATACTGAGGTAAAGGTAAGAGTGTTTTTTCATCCAAGGTGAATGCACCTTAAATTCATGTAATAGGTTTCATCTTCAACCAGCAACATGTAGGTGAGCTGAACCTTTTTTTTTAATTGAAAAAAAAAAAAGATTAGCCCTAGGGCTAATTTTTCATATTAAAGTGTTGCCATTTATTAGATGGTGCCTGGGCAAGTCACAAAAAATGTTTAGGAAAAAAATTGCCGATTTAATTTTTGCTTCTTGCTTAAAAGTTCCTTATAAGTTTGTGCTTTTTAGATTGAGTCTATCCAAATGTTAGTAATATTCTCCCAAAGAAAACAGATGTAGTTATTTTTTAAAGCTATCAACCTTAGTAGTATAGCTCTTGGTGTTCCAAAGGTGTTTACAGTAATTCAAGGCACTTTTAAGTATTCCAAGTCAACATGTTAACAGCCAGTCCTCACGCACACCTTGTTCCAAGCTTTCGGCAGTACTGGATTGCTAAAGTGTGCGCTTGTGGCTTGCAGAGCAAAAGAAGTGTTTAATGCAATTTTCATGAATGAAATTCTGTACCCAAACAGGCTCTTCAAAGACAGTCTTGCAAAGACGTGATTCTTTTGCTCCTTGGGGAATAAAAACCAAACAAACCCTTTTTCAGCATTAGAATGAAATGAACACCGTGTTTGTTGCACATGTAATTTGTGTTATCTACAATGATTTTATTATCTATGTCTATCTTGCCAGGAAAGGCCTCCTTTCTGAACACACGTTTAACTCGCTCTGCTTGTAACTAATCCATGTCTCCAGCAAGGTTTAAATTCTGCTATGAGGTTGACAAAGGAATGGGACACCAGCCTATAAAGCCCCTAAAAAGAGGGGTTTAGCAAGTTTCCTCCTACCTGTAATACAGGTCCTTCATCCTATGTGAAAGTCATGGAGGCTCTGTGAGGGCTCCTAGAATTATCTGTACAGAAGAAAACAATTGTAAAGGTCTTATTGTGGTAGAGCACTGAAGCACATGATTTACTCTCTGGCTGCAAACAGCCCCATTGATTTCAGGAACTAGTGACATGCAGAAGGTTAAACATGTGCTTTGCTGGGTTCGGGCCAAACCTGGTATCATTCTTCTGAATAGTTTGCAAAAACTGTTACTGTTATTAAAAAAAAAAAAAAAGGCAAAAAAAGGCAAGAAAACAACCAAAAACCCCCAAACCATTCTGAAGATATGTTGTGCTTTAAGCCAGGATATAAAAGAACCAGCTCTGGTTCAAAAATAAGCTAGTTAATTTTGCAAACACAGTAGGATTTTTTGGCTCTGCTGCTGCTGTGAGCACAGCAGGCCCCCTGTGCATCATCCCTTGCACGGCCGGACAAGCACTGCAGTTATATTAACTTTCCGTCACAGGTTGCCTATTGAGTGGAATTTACCCTTCAAAGAACAGTTGCAGAAAAATCTCCAAGCACGTGGAGCTGTACTGTCAAATACAGGATGGAGATTTTAAAGACATTACAATTGGCTTTGAATTCTGAGCAGGTGCAATTCTGCATCTTCCAGAAGATTCACGTTAAACTTGAGGAATTTGTTAGTCTGAGCTCTTTATTCTCTGCTACATCTTCAGAGTCAAACTGCTCCATGCCAGCAGAATGATATGTCATATATTTGATGTGTGAAACACTGATGGTTTTTACAGAATAAAAATTCTATGTCTGGGTGAGTTGTAAAACCTATGTTCTGACTTGGGAAAAACCCTAAACTTCCATAAGTCTAAAATCTAATCCATAAAGGTGAAAATCGAGTAAGGTAATGAGCTTTCTTTGTGTATCTCTTCAATTTCTGTTTCAGTGTGATCTTCTACCTTGAATTACAACTCATGAGCACTAATAGTCTTTATAGTTAATTCACCATCTTTAATTTCTTTCATATTTATTTTGGTGGTGTTTCAGATGTCTCATACTGGCTCTCTGAATTTCTGTGAGGATCTGAAAGGAAAATGTAATATATAAAGACTGAATGGCGATTTTATTCTACACTTCATCACTATGCATTCATCAGTTCTATGTCAGCAATGCTCGAGCAGTATGAGATTTTTAAGTTTCCAGAAACTGTATAGCACAATTGCTCTAATTCCTCGATGTGTCCTCTTCCGTTGATAGATTATTGGGAAGTTAACCCAAATACAGTGACCGTGGCAGGTTTAGTCAGGATTTGGGACTATTTGCTTCCTCAGTGCTGTAATAAGAACAAACCTCTTGTTTAGAGGCTTTAGGCTGTGAAGTATGTTGGAGAAGGCTAGCCCCAAATAAAGGGGTCTGGTTCATGATCGACAGTCGCTCCCTGAGCTGTCAT
>NW_010421751.1:54508-58307 GCF_000710305.1 Buceros rhinoceros silvestris | reverse complement strand
CCTGCTGTGCAAGTGGATTGAAAACTTTGTAAGTGAAGTTACTAAGGAATAGCTCTCCTGAAGCAATCGCTTTCAAAAACTGCTGGGACTTAGCAGGCTGAGAAGACCTGCTCATTCTGGTGAGAGTCCTGCGTGTCTTAGCTAGCAGAGTGCATGTTTCAGTAACATGAAAGTGCTGGGTGAATGCCAGAACACTGCAAATTTTGGAAGAGCCTCTCTCGAACTCGCTTTGATTTCCTTATTGCATGACAGAACTTCCAATGTCGCATCCAGCTAATAAAGGGATGGGGAGAAATATAAGGGGAGGGAAAACATTCGAAAGCCCTGTTGAATCTTTCTTGATGGAAAAAGGAAAAAAATCCATGCTTTGATGCCTCACGTTCTGCAATCTATGAAATAAAGGAAAAGAGCTCTGAAAGTTTTGGCCATATTTACATTCACGCACCTAGAGTTTTATTCACGCCCTCATAAATAAGTAATCTTTAACTGCAACCAAAAGAGTCTTGTACAGTTTAGTACCCCTTTATAGCTGACATTGATTTAAAACACTCCATAAGGGGCATAGTACTCAGGAACAATTAAAAGTAAATGGAGTCATGAAAGTTACATGAAGTACTGTCTGCCTGAAGCTGGCAGACACTGTTCCTCCAGCGGTTGTTTGCTGCCTTAGCTAAACAGAAGAAAGCAGCTGTGTATGTAGTTTATTTCATACTAATTGGTGGCCTTTTGACGGGAAAGCAAAAGTCCCTGACCAAATCAAGTCTTCTCAGATAAAAATCTTAAGCGGTTGTAAGAGGATTTTAATTAGTTTGTTAAAACAGTCAAGTCGGTTTCGAAAGAACTGCCAAACAGGTATGCTCGGCATAGGGTCTCTCCAGCGCAGGGCAGGTTCATAGAACATTAGTGTTAAACTCTACATTTGTGCTCAGAAAATCCACCCAAACTAAACCAAAATCCAGACAAACTCACGCTAGTGTGTTCAGCTCTTCCTAGTTCCAGTGTTTTTTCTTCATGACCTTAAACGTAGAAAGAGAGATGAGTGTAAAATAAAGTGTGTGTCAGATGGGCACTAGCCTTCCTGCAAGATCTCCTGTGGGGAAGAGAAGTCGCGATGAGTTTTGTGTTGTCCCTGCATGAAAAGCTGGTGATTGCAGCTGTGGTGAGCTCAGAGCTGTACTGATTTGACATTCCAGTATGATGCTCAAAAGGCAGCAAGTAGGAAATGGGGACTAGAATTTCAGATGTTTTCACCTGTTCCGGGCTAGCTGAAGCAAGCTGTACCGTGCTAGCTGAAGCAAGCTGTACCGTGCTGTAGGCCGTGATACGTTTTTACCACAGTGGGTTTTGTAGAATCCACCCCCCCAAAGTAGCAATAGAAACCCGTTGCAAGCCCTTGGAGCCACAGCAGTATAATGTCTCTTTCCTGTTGTGGAGAATTTTGTCCCTGAGGGCTGCCTGTGAGAAAAAAGGACATAACATGCTATTGCAGAGTTTGCTGTTGGGAAGATGCTGGAAGGGAGCATTCAGCAATGGTAGAGTCTGGACCGTAGCACCTCCTATGGTCCCTGTAATCCTAATTTTTGTCTATGTATTAACATTTGAATAAAACAGGAAATTTCATCATTCCTGCGTGGATGCTGCTTTGCCCAGACTTTTGAATCAGCATCTATTTTTCGGAGTCATGAAAATATTATTTTACTTAACCTCTCAGATAACATTTTATTCATTTATAAAATCTTTCTTTTAGTCCACCCAATGGTAGGTGAAAGGGATAACTGGATTGCTGCAGAGTTAGTGCTGATTAACGTGAATATAATGTCTTGCCTATTTATTTGCTCTGCTCTGACCTGCCAGTGTTTCTAACTGATATTTCATCATAACTGTTTAACCTGTTTCTTGAGAATATGAGAGAATCATCTGTGAAACGCCGGTTTATTGACAGTTTGTTTATACTGCAAGACCGAAGTGGTTTGTGGCTGTATTCACTGCAGGCATCTCTAGGCAGTGGCTGGTTACTAAATCTCTGGTGAAAGAATGCTAATAAAGTAAAGTAGATGGGCCAGGATTTGTCCATTTATGTTGGGTCCCAGTAATTTCAGTGATACGTGACATGACCAGAACCAAAGCGAGAGGTTTAACACAGCTGATCATCTGTACACAGCTGTTCCTTGTACTACAGAAAACTAACCACTGGATAGCTATAGGATAAACACGTTTAATGCTGTTCTCCAGTCTAGATGGTTCTGTGAGTTACATGATAGTTAGAGGATGTGCATGCTTACGTTACTGGCTAGCTAACAATATTAAGTTGTTGCAGTGCGGTACAGTACATGCTAAGAGAGTCCTTGTGAGTTTTACTGCTAACAGAAATACCTATGCACTAAAATATAACAACAACAACAACAAAAGCGTGTTTGTGTTTGGAGTATTTCCATTCTCCTCCAGTATTTCAACCTATGGTGCCAATACTGAAAAGGTAAGCGGTGCAAGAGTACCTTCTCTCTGTAGTGCCGTCATATTCTCTTCAGATTGTTGATATTTATGGGTAGCATGTTCCTATGGAAAACTTGTTCAGGTCACTTTTATTTTCCTGCTCTTCTTTGACTTGTCAAAACAGTTTCATCCGTGTCAACCTATTTAACATTGCTTTTCCCAGTGAAAGATAGTCCGACTTTGGACATCTTTTGGCAAGACTGGGGACTTTCGTCTAGCCAGGCACTGGTCAAACAGGCCTGGCTGGGCTGTTTTCAGTCACCAAGTGATGGAGTTACTGCTCTTGGAAGTCATTATAATTATAGACATGTGCACTGTAACACAGACGTTTATTCGGTCTATACTTGCTCGGAATCTTAGTATTATAAATGCAGGACTTTTTGAAAACTATTTTGATAGTTTGGCAACTCTGATAACATAATGCAATAATTGACCACGGCACTTTCTTTGGAACTTTGCACAGATTTTATTTAAAAGTATAATAACATAAACAGCTCTGCATGTCGTACTTTGACAGCTTTTACGAGGACAGAAAGAGAACTTTTTTACTTCATCTTTGTAAACAAAACCCAGTTTCCCAAATATTTATCTTTCGAACTCATTCATTTATAGTTTGGGGGGAGGGGGCAAAATTATCAAATTATTTTTTAGATAATTCAAACCTCCTGAGAAAAGTAAAACCAAAGAAATTCTAATAGTTTGTACCAATCTGATTTGAAGGAAATGCTTTCATCTGAAGCTTGATTTAATGTGAGGAAGACACCCCAGCTGGGCACTCCGGTAGAGTAAGAGCAACTGCCTGTCAGTCTGACATCCTCTACCAGCTCCCAGTCGTGGTCAGTCATCAGTGCTTTAAGGAAAGCAAAACAAAAACCAGAAGCCAAATTATACATCAAAAGGGAAACAGTTCCTTCTCCTGCACTGCAGGCAACCAGCAGACCACCTCAGAATGGGATTCATATACTATGTCAGAAAGAAACAGTCAACAAACAGTCCTTTCAGTCTACACCACCCTGGATCTACAACAACAATCTGTATAGCCAAGAACTCGTATTACAATTTTATTTTTTAAATTCCAGGGTTACCCTAATTCCGGTCTTAGAATCCTCTCCAGAAATCATACTATACTTGTAAATAATCTTTATAATTTTTAACCAAGTGATATATATGCAGAAGTAATTGCTCTTCTCTTTGAGTGATGCTTTATTTAGGCAAAGCACAAGCTGAGTTGAAGACTTTAAGGATTTTTTTTGTGGGGGGGTGGGGCGGGGGGGGTGCGGAAGAAAGGAAAGGCTGGTGGCTTGAC
>NW_010421751.1:52528-54457 GCF_000710305.1 Buceros rhinoceros silvestris | reverse complement strand
TGTGTTTGTGGCGGGGGGGGGGGCCGGGGGGGGTGCGGAAGAAAGGAAAGGCTGATGGCTTGAGATCTTACAATAGGATTTTGATTCTGGGGGAGAGCAGTCCCAAAAGAAAAGATCTCGTGTAGGCAAGCTCAAGCCACATTGAGAGTGAGTGTTGAAAAACTCAAGACATTGTCATATAGGGGCCTTTTCCCCCCCATCTTGATCAAATAACACAACATCATCTTGGATATGTGCATCTCCGGGGGGGTGGGCGGGAAGCCCTTTGCTTAGTATGGATGAGTTTGAAACTTGTGGTGTCCTAATGCCACGTTGCCAAGTGAGAGCATAAAAAAAGTGGAAACATTTCCTATTCAGGTATATTTGTACTGAGATAGCATGAAAATATTGTATCATTCCAAAAAGACTGAATTTAACAGAAAAATTGAGTTTCCAGTTAAATCAGGAGTTAAGTGTTATTGCAGATACGGGGTAGTATCATTATGGAGCGGTTTTTGAGAATGCCAGAGCATTTACTTAGCGTTATGCTTACTGATGTTTAGAGAGACCCAGCATGAGCTTTGTGATCAGCTGGAGGATGGGTGCAGAGTAGGTGAAATAACGTATTTATAGTCTGCTATTGAGTGATCCAGCGTTGTGAAAAGGATACTGAAGTTGTCTCTGATTTCAATATTGTTCTGAAAGACTAATAGTGAGGAAATAATAGTGCTTTTGTAGTCGTAACAGTATTAGAAATATTAGAGGTATTTAGAAGCAATAGTAGTTTTGATCAAGTCTGTATGTAAAACAAACGGGTGAAAAAACAAAAGGTGTGATCGCTGGTGCGGGAGGTTTCATACTGTGCGCTGAGCAGCACTCCGACTGACGATTCTGATGGCGTTTGCTATTCAAAGGGAATTTGTACCACAGTACAGACTTACACTCAGAGCGTGAATTTAGCTGGATAATATGTTCCTTTACTTCAGTATAGTTTTACTTTTGAGTCTAAATTTGTTTGTTTGCTTTCAGCTTTGCATAATTAATTGAAAAGTCTGGTTAATGCAAGAGAAACAGCATGTCCAACTGTTTCTCACAGATGTCAATTGAAATGAGCTATCAAATTAATGCCATATGACAATGACAGTTTTGTAAATCATCCCTTGACCTGATTTGTCTCTCAAAGAGTTTATGCCAAAAATATTTATCTTAATACAGGCTCATACCGACCATTTTTATTCCTCCCGCAAGTAATTTATCCTCAAGTCCTAGTATAAAAAAACTGTTTGGAATTAATTGGAAGTTTTGCTTGACAAAGGAGTCAGGTTTTGACTGCTAAGCCAGCCAGTTCCAGAATCAACTCTTTACTGTCAGTATAATATATTATTCTATTCCCTCTGCTTCTACTATCAGCGATGTTAGTAATAGCTACTGATTACCTTCTGTATTATTAGGAATAGGGAATATTTGTAATTGTGTTCAACAAGTAGAAGCTTGAGGTTGCAGATCAACTAGCACACTAAAATGAAAGTGCGTTAACTCCTGGGCCGATATTCTCATTTAATAGCAAAAAGGCTCTAAATTATTTTTTTCAGTGAAGTTTCCATGTTTCTCTCAGAGTACTTTTTTCCTAGTAAAGGAAAACATTTTTCAATTAAGCAGAAAGAATGTAATCATAAAATTGTTACATTTCTCTTGTGGAAGCGAAAAAAAATACACAGTATAATTAAAAATAACATGATCATTAATGAAAATAGTCATTGTCTGTCTCTAATGCCAGACTTCTTTCTTGAGAAGAAAGAGGGAGGAATCTGGAATATTAAAAGAAGCTGTTTATTGAAACAAATATTAAAATATACTAGAATTTTCATTTTCATGCATTATATGATTTAATACCATACTACCTAAGAAAAAGAAAAAAAATGTGTTAATACCTTTTTTTGAGTCTTTATG
>NW_010421751.1:6415-52404 GCF_000710305.1 Buceros rhinoceros silvestris | reverse complement strand
GGAATGGTTTGGCAGATATTTTAGATGGTTTGCTTTAAAGTTGGGGTTTGTGCTTGTTTTTAACTGAGAACTATCATGAATAAGAAACAGTTGTTTCTCTGGTTTTTTTCCTGGAGGATCCCTTTGTCTCAAGAGGACTAGAAAGGAATCTTTCACAAAGATTTTCTCTCAGTTGTGGTATTGCTGATGTCAAGCATGCAAAAATCGTGAGTCAGCACTCCAAAAGTCACGAGACTGCATAAAAAAAAAAAACAAACTTAAAAAATATATGTGTGATGCTCTTTTTTTAGCCTTTATGGTACATGTATGGCATATTTTTATCCTTTTTCTGCAATTGGGCATCCTATTTTTCAAAACAAAATTATAAAAAGAAGAAACAGATGAGCTTTCTCCAAAAGGTACATGACTCCCAGAAGTATTTGAATAACATTTGAAGCGTTAGAAACATTGCAATGTAATTGCAGGTGTTGGCAACATGGCAATTATTTGTAAGAACTTTGATCTAAGTTGAGGTCAATAAAAACAAATGAAAAATCTGATTGAAAGGAAGACAAAGAAACCTTCCTTCGCCTTTCAGAAGCTTGTGCTGATGTAATACCATTTGTTGTGCAGTCCTCCCAAGAAATCCTTAAGAATAAATTCACAAGAATAGGACTCGTGTCTTTAAGGTTAAATAAAAAGACATATACACATCTGATTACCAGATACAAGATACAGTGGAATAATGGCAAATAACCCTCGGATTTGGGGAAAAGAATAGGCAAACTAGTGCATATGCTGCTCTGTCAAAGATATGAGACCTCTACCACACTTTAAAAGACAAAGACTATTTTAATCTAACAACATGGTTTCTGGCCAGAAAAAGCTACAATTATTTTTAAAAATGTCACCTCATTCTCGTTCAATGATCACAGAAAATGGAAGCATTTTAAGGAGTAATTGTAAACATCTGCTAAAGAAAAAACTAAAACATGACTAAGACAGAAACAAGCTGCCAACATAAAGTGTTGTGTGAACAGATCCGCCGGAAAAACACCATTTCTGCAGATGGGTTCTATTTGGAATGTGAAAAAATTGATGATTTTTGAAAAGATTAGCATCCACCTAAAAACATTCTACTTTAAGTCAGTCTGGCTGGCTGCTCAAATATCGAGGAACGTAGCTACACTTGCATTTCTGCAGCAGCTTCAGCCCCTGCCGCTTCTCCTGCCTTGTGCCAACAGAGGCATTTGCTCAGGCACAGTGAGCTGGACTCAAACTAATCGAACAACTTTCTTCTTTCTTTTTCAGCTGAGTTATTTTGCAGCTGGATCGGTTCAGACTGCTAATGGCAGCGCAGGTGGTGATGACAGCTCATACAGGAATGCTGCTGGATTTCTAACCATTGCCTCGAAATACTGATTTGAAACTTCAGTGCTGTAATGACAGCATAAATGAAGGTAAAGCAGATCCTTCTGTTTCTTCTCCCAGTGTAAGGGCAAGAGACAAGTGGAAGGCATCTATAGATCTACACCCCAGCACAGCCTTTAAAGTCGTGTGTGCAGGGCGCAGAGCTGCTCTGTAAGGTCTGTTGACTCCAGCACAGAGAAACGGAATGACTGGAGTTAACACAGAAGGGAGAGTAAAGGTGTGAATCACCCAATTTTCCAGCTGTAACTTTGCCAGTTAAAGACGTTTCCCTGAACAGCTCGCAGTATAGATCGTAGAGGTACAACGCCATGTGTCCTCTGGCACAAGTGATCGTGTGCACATTTTCTAAAATACTGCAGGCAGCCCGGGTTTGCTCAAGTCATCTTTTCTTAATGCCAAACACTACATCTAGAAGCAGCTGTTCTGACTGAAAATGTTTTATCACCATCCATTGGTAGAAACTTGCAACTCCCCTTGTTCCACTGGCTGCCGAGTTCATTTGAATTATTCCTAATCTATCCCTTTCTGTAGCTGGGGAAAATCAGACAGATGACATGGGGCTGTGAGCAGACAGGCTGTGCTGGGTTAAAAGGTTGGTGAGCACAGGTGACTTGCATTGTCTTCCCATGCTGCAGCTTTCCCTGCTCAGATAGTCTCCGGACTGTCTGGTCTCTGGTCAAGCAGCTAATACTTTTTTTTTTTCCTTCTCCTTCATTTGTTTGGGGTTTTTTGTTTGTTTGTTTTGCTTTTTTAACTGAGTTAACCTGCTGTTGGAATGCGCTCCGTTGCTGTAAGAATGCCTGCCCTCCTGCAGCACAGGGAGCAGCACTGGGGAAACAAGTACCTGCTGGCGAGGTAGGTGGGATTGTTTGCTCTAGTGGCAATGTCAGTTTGAGAACAACGCAAACTATCAATTAAAAAAAAAAAAATCAGGTGCCTTCAATCTTCAGAGTTGACCAGAAGTGAGACTGTGAAAAGGAACTTCCAGGAAATGGGAGTTCTAAGAGAAGACTCGGAGAGACCTCTGAAAAACCAGAACAGCAAAGTAGCTTGATGTCTACGACTTTTTATAGTTCATACTCAGGCTACGTGCTAGATACATCGCTAAGTTATAGGAGCTTGGAACCCTGAAGAATGATTGTGATGGTGGAGGGTGGATGGTGTTTAATGTTATGTTTACCATGAGCTCCTAAATCTCAAAATATGTATAGAGGTGGTGTTTGGGGAGGTATCTTTTTGCTGTGGGATGTCTAGTAATTAGGTATATAGAGACCTGAAGACGCTAAGCAGGTTGCCTCCGTTTGGGTGTCAACTGAGTCTGTGCTCTGGAAGTATAGCAGGAAGCCCAATCTCCTTAAATCCTGAGAAATCAAAGCAAAATATTCATAAAAAACATCTTTGTAAGGGATTTTCTTGAAATACAGCACAAGATTTCGGAAGATCTAATGGAAGTCTTTTTGAAGATCTTAAAATCTATAAAATATTGAAGGTGTACTTTCAAACTGCATTGGTTGGTAGTTTGGAAATGAAGAATTGACTGCTGGTTTTAGCATGTGGCCAGGAAGACTGTAACAGCAGTTATCTGATAAATCAGCTAAGAACCAGCTTTTGACATTTTCACAATGAACTGCAAGCAAGCTAGTGTTTCCCAAGAAACTTATTCTTTTTACTTATGTAGAAGAACCCCAAACAAAACCTATTCCCCAGCTCTGGAATCCCCTCTATTGATAGAATATGATTCTACGTAAAGAATACAGGTGAAAATAATGCTTTTCTTACTTTTAAGGAAATAAGAACTTCTAGAGGTGTCGTAAGACTAGTAAATCTTATTAAACCGGCATTATCATCCTGAACACTTGTAGGTAATAAGAAAAGAAATGGGATTCTAACCTACCATTTTAATTAAGCACCAGCTCTGCAGGTTCACGGTGTGCTGCTTTCCTTAAAGCCATAGGTCACAAGCCATGGTTCCATGATACTTCAAGCCTTGCTTTTAGACTCCTATTCCTCGATCAAAATGATGCAAAGTATCACGGTGGACTAAAGCTGCCAGTTGGCTCAGAATTTGTTTAAATTTTTTTTTACTTTTTATTTGCAGGTTTTATGTATGACTAGAAGCTATCTTTCTAACTTCTCATTTTAATCCTGGTAAGTATTGCTCATTGTTTTTTATCATAGAATGAAAACTGTAGAGCTGGCAAACATACATATTCGGCATGCTTTGGCTGTTTTCAGAGAATTGCCATGGCCTAGAAATACCAATCCTACATACTGAGAAACTATTGATCATAACAGATCTGTTAGTAATGCTTGTGGAGTCACAGCTGTCTAAAGACGTAAGTCTTTGTTTTTCTGCCGAGGCAATTATTCCTGCCTAAATCTTGGTCCACTGCTCTGCCTCCTCCTGATATATTTGATTATCCTACGTAAAATACTAGAAACTAGGAAAAGAATGTGTAAGTATGAAGATTATTATCTGCCCATGGTCTGCATATTTTGAGTATCACGTCTCAAACCATGTTTTTTTTCTCAAACCAGGCTTTTTTCCGTGGATAAAAATATTTACGTTGTAGAACCTAGTTTAAAGAAAAATGGCTGGTTAAATAGAAGTTGAATCTCTCAGTGCTATTCTGTTTCTCCATTGTTTCTCCACTTTGAGCTCTGCTTTTATCAGATGGAAACCAGAAGAATGTTGGGTTTAATCTCTGATTGTAAATGTGACAACCTGTGCTTTCAGTGGTGGTGCTTGTTAGTTTTAGGGAACAGAGATATAGAGATGTTAGAGAACAAGTTAAGATACCTGTATTCCTGCAGGAACTTCAGTGGGAGTCCTAGAAACTGCCTGAGGGTACAACCTTTTTATTTTCTAATCATTAAATTTATCTGCATTTTATGAGCCACCTACTTTTTTTTTTTTTTGGTTAAACTACAGTTATTGTGGAATAACCTTTTGTGCATCAGCTCTGTTGTTCAGATATGCGCTAGCCCAATTTATGTGGAATTGTGCCTGCTGGAAAGAGTCGTTACTAGGGCACTGCCACCTTTTAGACACAGTTTAGGAATCCGGCTCGGTAAAAAACACAGTGCAGATGTTATACTGACTTCATATGCAGACACTTTGCTTAAAATACACAAAATTAATGAGATGGCAAGTTTTCAGGGCCATAATGCACTTTTTTCCAGTAGGAGGGAAACAAAACTGGGATGTGATTGATGAGTCAGAATGGTATCAGACTTTGTTACTGACTCAAAAATCTTGAAAACAGGAGAAGTGCCAGTGGAATACAACCTTTTTATTTTCAGTACTGCAACATACTTCATATCTGAATATACAGACTTTGGTTTTCCTTTTACTGTCTTGGTTCACCTGCACTGGACTGCAAACGAGATTAATTCAGCTAAGAAGCATTAGCATGGCTCTCAGCTCCCCCGAGCTAGCATAGCGTCTCCTTTATGCTAACAGACTCTTCTACCAGTTTCAGCGGGCAGTTTTAGTTCAAGTGAGGACGTGGAATTGAGCACAGTTTTCTAGCCTGAGCTCTGTACAGCGGTGCTGAAAACCTGCACTTGAACACTAACATCACCACAGCAGCCAGTGTGAAAGCCTTGCCGTCGGTCAGTGCAAGCCATGCCAGCGTGAGGCTGTGCGTGGCACCTCCGTATCTTCCTGAGGGTTCCCCTGCCGCCTCCGGGGCTCCCGAGTTTTCCAGTGCTCCTCCTACGCATGTTCAGCCTTAGCATAAACACGATATCGATATTAATGGCACGATCACATCACTGTGTTTGCCTTTGAAAAACTGGAGAAGGAAGGTGGCATTTCATACACAAAGCTGACATTCAGGGGTGGCGTAAAGACCCAGAAAGTCTCCCTAGGCTCACGTAGGAACAACATTAGGACTAGAGTTTGGCTCTTCATCCTGATGATGCAGAGCTGTTTGTTTGGGGGTTAGTTTCGGTTTGGTTGTTTTGGGTGTTTTGTTTTTTTGTTGGTGTGGTGTTTTATTTTTGGTTTTTTTGAACAGTTAACTTTAAGGGGAAATAATTATAAAAGGTCTACATGTTTACTTTTAAACACAGCATTTTTTCCACTCTGCCCCAAGTCTGACATTTTAATGACCTGCTTTGCCTCAGTTTTTACGGGCAGCATATATTGAAGGGGTAATTTATGTACAGTTTTAACATTTGAACAACGCAGCTCCATGTTCTGTCACTCTTTTACATTGTGGAAAATGTCTTTTAAGTTTTATTTCTTTTAATTGCTTACTAATTTGAGGGCATTTTTGCAGATGTCTTTAGAAACTTTCAGATTTATCATTGGTAAGGGTTATTAATTTCAGAAGAGCAAGCAAAGTAAAGGCTGCATATATTTTCACTCCAATTGCTATCCCAAATGACTCCATGGGGGGTTTCTTATAGGGGTCACTGAAAGGCAGAAAGGAATGTTTTTACTTCTTTGCTTTGTCACAAAAATTAAGTTACAAGGGCTATAAATGCAGGTAATACTTTTTATGACTAGGTTTTCCTCTGTAATGAATATAACATTTCTTCTTTTCGTATAACGATACCCACTGAATGTCTTAGTACTGAGCGTGTTTACTCTTACCTTTAACAAGGGTCTAAAGCAGTTCCCCTTTAAAAGGCTTGCAAGAAAGAAACCCTGTATGGCGGGATCACTGTTGGAAGATTGGAGGGGGGACACTGTCTTGCCTGCTGCCAACAAGCTCATCAATAAGACCAATCCTTGAGTAGCAGAGCTAGCGAGAAATGAAAACTAGAACTGGAGAAGTCACAAGTCTGAATCAGAAAAAAACAGAAAATCTTGCACTGCAAAATAGAGCATTGGTCACCTATTTTCCTGCTATAAAACGCATTGCTCTGTGCCAGTCTGCCAGCATCCACGTTTACATTATTCTCTGGTTCCAGAAAAGACTTAGTCTTGCTATCACTTTGAGATTTCGGCCACGTCGTGACAGTGGGGTAAGAGCTCCGCCTCAGCGAGGCTGTGCTCTTTAACAGCTGATCCAGCGAGCGTGCTGCGGTTGTTCAGTATGACCAGGCTCACAGGGCTCTCTCTTCAGGGGATTACACCTCCTTCCCAGCTTTGCTCTTCAAGAGGGCATTAATATTCTCTGAAAAGCGGCCACTCATCTGTAGCTCTGTAAGACCGATCTACTTTGATCTTAGCCTCAGAAATAGAATGATGAGGGATAAGAGTTCAAAGTATAAGAAGAAACTAAATATGCAAAGAATGTACCACATCTTAATAAGTGATGAGAATTCCCTCCATTTGTCGCTGTTGTAAGGAAAAATAGTTCAATATCTTTATGGGATTAGGACTCCATGGTACTTTGCTAATGAGTGGCCAGAGCTGTTAAGGTTTTCCTTATGTCTCCAGATAGACTGGCAAACAAACATCAATAAACAATGGCAAGTCTAAGACCAGCTGTTAAGTTTTGAGCTGGCAAGTATTTTATTAATGTGGCTAACATGTTGAGTTATTTTGATTGTAGACCCAGTAGAGTAAATACACAACAGAATTTCAATCTTTTCCTTACAAGCAACTTGAGGATTAAGGAAATTGCCAGTAATGAATGGCAGCCTTTTAACAGCGTTTATCACAAATGACCCTGGATGGTGAACTGTTTGCTATTCAAGCAGCCCTAGATGGACAGGAGATTCACAAAATTACCAGTGAGAACAAAATTCCTTGTTTTTTAGAGGTTTGCTTAGAACTGTGGGTATCAGAAGATATCATTCACATGAACACTTAACCTGCAGAGCAGCAACAAATACCAGCAAATTTAGCTTTCGTAAGTGTATTTGAGAAAGATTATCACACCACACACCATTCGGTTTTAGTTTTTAGGTTAGCTGCCTTTCATATTAATCAGCTTTTGGTTTTTTTCGGGGCTGCCTTTTCTGTGTAAGAGCAGTGGGTGAATGCCATGTTTAATAACCCCTTTACCCCAACTAATTCCTTTTTCCAGCAATTGTGTGGTTTCCAAAAAAAAAAAAAATTTTATAAATGGAAGAAGAAATGTAGAAATTAATGTTGTTTGTCCTTGAAGTGCTAGAGAAGCTTATGTTTCAAGGGCTCAAAAGACTCCTTTTGAGGACCATTTACTGTTCCCCAAATTCCTTTCTATTTCTTTTTCCAAGTCCTGTAAGTGTAGTAGGATTTAAGCCCAGCGTAAGATACTTTTTCGCTAGGTCAGCTCAGATGCTAACTGAAGTATCGCATACTAGGGAGAGTGAGATATTGCACATGCAAATTCTGGTTTTCTGAGTGTGATGGCAGGAATCACTAGGAAGGATTTACATCCAGGTCAGTGTCAAAACTTTGTTTCCTTATTTGCTTTTCACAGCTGATAAACACTGGTGCTGTCTCTCTCTCACATCAACCCAGCTACCCAGGAACAGGTTACTAAATCCTTGCTTTGCAGACAGACAGCAAGTTCATTTTTCTGTTGGAAAATGTTTGTGACGTCGGAAAACCAGTGACTTGTACAACAGAGGCCAAGCATTAAAAACTTGTCAGTCGAGAGACCGTCACCCCATAAATGTCCCTAACAGCTCTTTCCTCTTTTCTAGGAGGAGAGTAGCTTTAATTAATTTATTGATCGGCATCTGTTTAACAGGCATATACGTGATGGGTTTCTGAACACACCTGGTCTGTTTTGTTTTTTTTTTAATGTAACCTCCAAAAAGATTTTGATCTTATTTTTAGCTTTAACCTTATAAAAATGTAACAGCACAAAGAATTCTTAGTGACTAAACTCTTTTTTTTTTTTTTATTTAAATCCCATTTTCAAAGGAATTTAGCTATGACCTGGATTTTAATTTTCTTGGGGATTTTACTAATGCTTGAGGGGGAAAATCTGGTACATTTTCAGCATATTAAATACCTGTTTGTGTCAAAGTAGTCATTAGATTTCTAATTCATTTGATTATGGTACAGTGATACAGCAAGGGGTATGTCTGAATATTTATCTTTAGCTATGCTATCATTAGAATATGATTTCTTTATTTTCATTATTGGGGCATGCTACAGTAAATGCATCTAAATATTGCTCAATTTTGAAACCGCTTAATTATCCTGTCATTGGTGGAACATTATTCAATTTTGCATTAAAAGTATTTTCCTGGAGACCTAAGCTAGATTCAAATAAATTGTTCCTTTTTTTGGCAACCAGGAAGAAATGGAGTCCTTGTAAAAATCAGACTTTGGAGTGAGGAAGTTGGCGATTTTTTTCATTAGTTTCATAGGGCTCATTGTTCCTATTCTGGAAACTTTATAGCTGCAATCACCTACGGCTAGAATCTGATTTTTACTGAGGTGCTATAATAATTATACTAAGTACTTTCTGTTTGTTACTGACAAACAGCAATCCTCAAATATCACTTAAGGAAAATAGCAACTTTTATGTTGTGAATTCGTTTCCAAAACTTCATGGTTTGAGTTCTCAGGAATAAGTGCAAACTTTTCATTAAATAAACCCAAACAAAACAAAAAAACCTACCCTAGGTCTGCATATAACCAGGAAATCTCTCAAATTCTTGGTCCTGTTCATCAAGACGTTCGGGACAGTGGGAAGGAATATATGAAAACTTGCAGAAACTTTTTTTTAAAATAAAATATTTTGCTAAGAAACTTAGATATGACTTACTGAGAACTGAAGGCCGACAAGTTTAACTAAATACTGTAATAGCAAAACAAACAAACCAACCCCTTTCAGTTCGCTTGTGGATTACCAGTTAATACTCTGAAATCCACAAGCTATGGCTATCTGTGCTGTTATAATCCAAAAGAAGAACTCTACATTTTGTGGTTTCCAAAGGAAGATCTTAATTACCTCTTTGTAAGCCTCAAACCCCTTATTAAAAGTCTGGGCCCAATCCTCCCGTGAAAGAGTGGCCCCAGCGAACTGTGGTCTTTGATCCTAAATTGAGAACAACTCCCACTGAAGGTAACAGCATGTCATTAAGGACTGCAGAATTTGGGCCACTGACGTTCGTGAGACTGACTGCTCACGTGGGCAGAGAGCAATTTCATTAGATTGCGGACCATTGTTATGTTTGGTAGCTGTAACTCTTCATTATTTATTCAGCTTAAATAAGCTGAACAGTATTACCTTGTTGTCAATATCAACGTGGTCTGTGGAAACCAGAGTGAAAATTACTGCAATGATTATTGTTTTTTATTAAAACTTATCTTTATAGCATAAATACTACGTATTGTAAAAACTATTGATGATACAGTTGCAAGTCTTGCTCTTTGATATCATATAACATTTTTTAAATTTTAAATCTTGGTACCACACGCATACAAATTGTTTTTCTGCTGTACTAAATGTGTTCTAGTAAGTGCATTTTGCAAGGGGACCTCGAGAGCTGCGACCAGCCACCTGCTCAGGCCTGACACAGGGTGCTGTGTCTTCCAGTCAAGAGGGAAGGGAATAATGGAGTAAACTCCCCTAATCCTTGTGTACAAACAGTGGCAAATATGATGTGACACTAGCAGCTGGGCTGTTCAGGTAACTTCTACAACCAAACCAGAGTAAGAGCCTCCCTCCTAATGGATTAGGATTTTCTCCCCTTTTCTCCATCCTTAGGGACTGGGGAGATCTCTCAGCTGACCTGTACAATCTTTCTGTAAGAAGATCAGTAGAAGTACTACTCCTCAAGCTTAGGGGTGGTAATTTTTCCGAGGCAGAGATGTCTGAACTGGATTGGTTTGCTTCTCTGTAACTTCAGTTTACTGGCAAAACCAGGCATTGTGACAGCTGTGACACTGAGGTACCAAAAACATCGTTTGGGGATAAAAACAAAGACAACAAAAAAAAAAAAACCCCAGACAGACATTTAACTTGCTTTACCTGAACTTTGTAGAAGTCTGGCAGTGGTACATAGCTGATTTCAAACTTTTGTGTTTGTCGCAAACAGGAAATGTTGAAAGAAACTGGAGCTTAACAGCTTAGCTCCTTCCTTTGAGAGGAAATGGAATTAGAACCTGCATGTGCTTGGCTTATACTTCATAATACATTTTATTATTCTAATTATAAATTAGGCCCCTGGGCACCAAAATACAGCATAACTAAAAACATAACTAACCAAGGTAAATTGATGCCTGCCCTAATACATTTTACCATCACAGAATGCCAGAGACTGCCTCGCGCTCTGAGCCCTCCACTCTCAAGTGGGTCTGTTGGCACCAGTATTATGCTGCTGTAACTAGTCTAGGACTTGAATCTGAGCCACAGTCTTGGTTTCCATCCGTTCATTGCAACTGGAGAGTCTTGTAGAGGTTTGGCCGACTTTCACCTTCTACAGGTGTTGGAAAACCAGCTGCAAGCCTGTTTGTTCTCATTAGCCGTACAATAAGCCCAGTGCTAGAAGACAGGAGAGGTGGGGGCTGGGCTGGGTGTCATTGCACATCTTTCCATGACCTGATTCAGTGGTGCCAGTCAGTCTTCTCCTTAGCGTTGTCCCTAGGACCAGCAGTCAGAAAAGCTGTGAGTGTGATACAGTCCCGTTTGATATTATGCAGTTATCCAAATCTGTGAAAACGGGGGTAGTAACGCTACCCCACCAACTTGTGCTTGATGACTATAATCAGGAATGTTTCTGAGGAGACAGTTACTTGAATCAAATTGGTTGCCGCCTTTGTAACTTCAGTTTATCTTGTGAAAATACTGTCAGAATAATATATGCTTCCTTTATAACCAAGAAGTTCTACTCTTGATCGATAGGACTTACATTTCGTTTGTCAGGTTAATGAATTATTAGTCTTCCAGGTTTTTTTAGTACATTTCAGTTTCTTTTTATGCAGCAGACAGCTGTGACAAGACTGAGGAGGAATAGTAGCCTAAGCCCTGGTGCTAAATAGGGACCGGTACTCTTAGATCTCACTGGGTGCTTCTTATATAACTAAGGTGGAAGTACTTAGGCTAATGCCAACGACTGTAGCCAGAGGCGATGCCCTAGTGCTTGGACTTGACACTCTGAGACAGTGACCAGACCCGGGAACTCCAGCCCTGATGGGGTTAGGAAACGTAACCTTTGCTAGCCAAAATGTTTTGACTGTATAGCAAAGAACCCTGTAGACTTGTGTTCTCAGATGGTCAGCTAACAGGCCTTTAAAACCGTGAAACAGGACCGAACTCCCTGCGCGGCAGGATTGCTGGTGCAGACCAAACCATGCAGTGCTCTGGAGCTCTGCAGGAACTCAAGTTCATGAGGGCTGCAATCATGAGCCCCCGGACTGGGCTGCTGTTCCAGTGGTGTGCAGCAAGCGGTACGCAACTGGAGAATCAAGTCATCAGAAAATGCAACTGTGAGTTTTTCTGCCTACCAGTGACAGCATTAAGTGCTTTGCGTTGTCCCCTCAGGATTTTATCAAGCAAGTAATTTTTTTCCATTATTTTCTTTTATTTTGGTAAATTTACCTTTACTTTGGGTGCATATGAGGCCAATGAAGATTTCACATTCCGAAAGTTTGTTTTGTTCCCTAAACATTAACTATACATGTTAAAGCTGTCCTAGGGCAATCCTGATGTGCACACAGTAGTGGTTTCATCTTTTCTATAAATATTTGTAGTTGATCATGCATTACAATAGCGCATTCCTCTCTCTTGACTTTGCCCTTTTTTTTAGCTAGTTCATCTGATTTGCACAGAGGGAGGAAGAAGTTTTTATGGAAAAGCTAAACTGCAGAATCAACTCTGTGTGGAGCTCTCTGTGTGTGTTAGTAAAGTCTGCTGAAAAGCTATTTATGGGTTTTGGTGAGAAGGCATTGTCTCCATTTTTATGGAACTAATGACATTTTGGGGGTCTTGTTTATCTACATACAAAGTTCTGGGGGAAAAAACGTGAGAATGACAAGTGAACATCAGCAGTAAAAAGTTAGCTTAAGTTCTATTATTGCATTTTAAATGTCATATTCATCTTCTTTCATTTCCTCTGTGAATGCTTCCTCCAATTTTTGTATGCTACTGTATTTCAAAACTTTTTGAGCAATAAATAGGAATCTTCTAATAGCATTTGTGCTTTAAATACTTTGCTGCTCTTGATATCCAAAAATGCCAGCAGTCTTAGGCGTGTGTTTCTGAGTGCCTTAGGCTTTTGGAGTAGCCAGAAAAAATTTGTGAATCCCAGAAAAAGATCATCCAGTCTCAGTGAAACAAAAACTTGTTTGTAGAATTGAGGATTAATATTTTCAAATTCCTTCTATACCATAATTTCTGGTGTTGTTCAAATATTGCCTAAGCCAGCAGTCAGAGCTAAACTGCCTAAACTAGGCAGTTCCAAATGTGGGCAGGCATTTCAGCAACACGTTGTCACTAGATCCTAAGTAGAACCCTCCTTTTTGCTGACTACCAAAACAACAAAAGCTCTTCATTGGGGGGGAGGATTTTTTTAATTAGTAGCAGGTTTACTTAAAAGCTAAAAATTATTTCACATTTGCATAAGTCCATTGCATGATCCTAACTTCATGACAGACTTTGCAAAGTAAATTAAATGTGACATACAAACTACAGTAAAATTTCCCTTGGTTCGAACCTCTGTAAGTTATGGCACTTTTGTATCTGGATTCAGATCTCTAACCATTTAAACTGAGCTAAGCTCTAGAAAGCTACGCTTTCTGTATTTTTTTAAAAAAATGATTGTATTTATGTGAAAAGTCTGTACATTTCAACAATTATTTTAGAAGGAAGTGTAGGAAACCTTTAGTTATGTATGGAGAATTTAATGCTGCCGTTCTGGTTTTTTAAGGGGATACTTGAACGTTACTGGTCTAGTATCACTGTCTTTTCATTTGTCTCTCGTCACTCTGCCTTTCAGTGCCATTCAGCTATGGACTAATGCAATGCCCACTGAAGTCAATAGAAGTCATTCAGCTGACATCAATGAACAATGGATCAGGCCCTTTAAAAAGACGAAACTGGAGTTTACAAGGGTTAAACAGAGCACTGAGCAAAACCACTCTGAGGCAGGAATTGTGACTTCTCCTGTGTCCATACAGCACCTGGCACTTCGCTGCCATACAGCACAGCAACAAAATAAACTGATTGTCAGTCTCCGCTGGTAGCTCCGATAGGGGAAGGCAGTTTTGCCAGTCAACATCTGAGTTGTTTTTCTTAGTAGGTATCAATAATTGCAATGCACAGTAAAAATCTGTTCAGATAGGTGTCATTGATGCAGATGTTGAAAATCTGTTACTTGCTTCTGCCCGGTCTTTTCAAAGAACTCATACTTTGCTATCAGTCTTTCTTTGTTCTGATTAAGTTGTAATCATGCAAAAGCAGATTCGGAAGCTCCCCCTCCTTCCTTCACAGAGACCGGGTTTGGTTTATACCCAAATGTGACATTGCACACTGGTGCAATCGAAAAAGGCTGCAAGTGATCAATTGAGGGCCCAATCAAAGCCTAACAGATAGGCAGCCGTTCGTCGCTGTTTGATATAAAAGGTGTTTTATTTCTCATCACTTTTTTGTCACTGAAAGAATGCTTCCTATGTGCAGATTAATTAAAGTGTAAACATTAAATATTGATTGATGCATTATCAGCATGGAGCAGTTGCCTCCACTCAGATTGATTCCTGCAGTGATTTATTGTCATATTTGTGGAGTCATTTCACTCGATAACAAAGAGAAATAGCCTGCTCCCTCTACCTTTCAGGTTTGCTTTCTGGCTCTCGTGCTGCACCTCCTCAACCTCGGTGATTCCCGTTCTTCACCTGCTGGAACTAACAAGGTCTCACCATGTTTTCAGGAGGAAAGTTTAGGGCTTTTTCTTTTGGCATTTGCATAGCAAGTTTATAGTTCAGTGGGAAGCTTGCAGACCTGTGCTCTCGAATGGAACATCTCTGGTTAACGCTTTCACCCGCTGTCCCACCCAGCTGCTTCCCCTGACCCTGCTCAGGCACAGCTCTGCAAGCACAGGGACAAATCATGCAAATTAACTCGCTGCCAACCTGACAGAAAGGTGAACTTTCAACAGAGTAACATTATGTAGGTCAGTTTTATGGCTAAATTATTCAATTAGTTTCTCTGAGTGGGAGCACAGCCACCTAATAGCATATCAATTTAAAGAATTTCAGGTTTTTGCTCTCATTTTGGACAATTGTGTAAAAGTGGCCTTCATCCAAGTCTTGTGGAGTGAGTGTTGCAAGTAAAGCAAAGTTTTGTGGGATGTTATTGAGCATCTGGATTAGAAAAACCTTTCAAAATATTGTGTTCAATTTCTGCTTTTGAAAGTGGACTGAAACAAGATAGTAATCCAGTTCCCTGCACTCTTCTCCCTGAAGGTCTTCCGTGTCCTTACCCCGCGTTAGTGCCGCGTGTTGTCACATCAGCTGTGTGCAGCCATATGTGCCTCGATGTCGTGCATTTGTCCAAGGCTCCTGCGTTCTCTGTCTCTTCACTGGGAGAACGGTCATTCAGCATGTTTACAGCCAGAAACGGCCTGTGCTGGCCGGATGTACCCTCAGTGACCCAATCAACTATAAAAGAAAATTATTTGTGGAACTGCTTTGTTCTACAGTAACCAAGCTTAATCTCTTACATACATGGCTTTCATGTAGCGTTCAGAGAAATAGATTACTTAAAATCTGCTGAAATCAAAGATATGAGTAAGACCACAAAAATATCTAATGGGCAGCAGGTGATCTTGACTCAGTCAACCAGTGAAACATTAGCCTTTGGTCCCAGTAGCAGCAAGTGCTAAACTTGTGAATTGACTGCAGCAGATAATTTCACTCCCAGGCCTGCGGGAAGTCAGCAGAACGGTTTCCTCCATGAGCAGCAGCCCTGCCAAACCAGCTCTCTAAGAACTGTGGGTTATGATTTCTCAGAAAGGCTGTTGAAGACTTTAAGATAGATATTCACTTGTAGGGCTGCAGTTCCTGACCGTCCCTGTCGCTCCAAAGCACCTGCCAAACAGGACTTTATTTAGGATGTTTTGGTATTTTACAAATGTTCCTAAACCTGGGAGAAAATGCTGCTATTCTAGGTCCTTCCTCCCTAAGCATTTTCTACCTGTCCTCCTCCTGCTCTGTCATTATCCATCCAAGCCAAAAGGCCTCCGCTTTGCATCAGCTTGGTGATATCTAGGCAGTCATACCTGAATTTGACACTCCTAAAATCAAAAAGCAAACCAACCAACCCTAAGGTATTGCAACAGGGTGCTCATCTGGATTCCTTCAGAACAGTGCTCTCGCAAGATCGCTTTTCCCCCTCCCTTTGTTTGCTGTTTCCCTCTCTACCCACTGAACAGCAGCGTTGTCACTTTTTGTTAGACTGTCAGCCTGATTGAAACTGTCAGCTTCGCCGGTCAAGGACTTTGCCTTCCTGTTTGTCTTCAAACAGCTGTGCAAACCAGCATGGCTGTACACCCAGCAGTGCTGCGAAGGCAGCCCGGTAAGCCCGCGTGCCTGCGGGACTGCTGTCAACAACATCTCTTGTCACTGTAATTTTTGTAGAGTATGTTTATGTTTGTATAAAGCCTTTTATTCAAATATTCTAATGCATTTTGGGTAGAAATACAGAAATGTTCTTAAATATATCTGGTTATTTTTAGATGAAAACATGTATCACCTATGAAAATGAAGTTTCTTTTAACTCGTTACATGTGACAGATAAAGACTTTCCAACATTATCATTGTTTAGATAGGGCTGCACAAGAATAAATTTAGAGAGGTCTCAGATGCAAGGGATCTGTTATGTGCATCAGCTGTGGACCCCAGGAGCATGTATAGAACCGTTCCTTCCAGGTAACATTAGAGCATCTTTGAAAACAGTTGGAAAACTGCTGTTGACTTCCGTGGGCACAGGCTTTCCTCCTTTTATCCGGTGGAAGACACACAGAGATGCTCGTACACGACTTGTACCTCATTGCACTTACATATAACCATGGGGGCTCCCAGAAGGAAGCGATCCTGGGGAAGGCATCAGCTTTCAAAGAATTAAGGGCTGTGCCTCTGTTGTGGTTTGTCCTGATGTAAGTTAGCCACAGGGCTTGGTGAATGCAGGTGGCTTTTCAACTGTTTGTCTTGAGCTTTGCTTTGGGTCTTTTTTGGGAAGGGAGCAAGCTGAGCTTGGTATTAGCACAGAAAACTACTAAAACGGAGTTACGCTAGTTGGGTGTCTACTTAGAAGATGCATAGCAAGTTAGCATGGTTAATTTAATTTTCTCTTAGCCCCATAAATGTTGCTGACTGACTGTGGTAGGCAACTAAGTAGCCTGAACAGATATTAGGAATAAGTGGGGAAACCACAGAACAGAGAACCTTTTTGATAGGTTGTAAAATCACTTTGTAGAAGTAGGATATGGTTTAATAGTATGTCCTCCAGGGCCAGATTCTGAAAGGACCGAGGTGCTTGTGAACGGAGCTTCTCCCTCGGTGCGCCTCGTTGCATCTCACTGTTACACAGCTGTTGTATAAAACCCATGCAATAGTTAAGAGTGAGAATTTTGAAGTATTTAGTTGGGTTTGGTGTCTCAAATGAGATGAAAACTTGCTTTTTTCCTTATATGCTTTCACAGGATCATAGGAAAGTTCAGATTGGAAAGATACATGTCTTGGAGTACTTCTCTTGAATTCTGATTAGGGTTTCCTTTCACCATGGACAATTAAATCTGACAAGAAGGGATACAAAAAGATGTTTGTTAAGGATTTAAAAAGCTCGGTACTGCCCTAGATGCTGGAATTTTAGATATGTTCTTATACATAGGGATTGTAAACTAAGGACTCAAACTCACAAGAAGTTCCTGCTTCAAAAAAAAAAAAAAAGAAAAGGAAAAGAAAAGAAAACACTTGTGGTGATGAACGCAAGCTATCGAAGGCTGCAGCCCTTCCCATTTTCTGAAGAGACTGTCTGATCTGCAGTGGGAGTTGGATATTAATTCAAGCCGCTCTCCTGATTTTCCCATATAAAGTTAGAGTTGTATGACTGTTTGAGCCATGTAGACTCTCTCTATAAATTTAGGTTAGCACATCGATGCAAATTACCCTGCAGTTTTCTTGCGGCTCTGTAAGATCTGCCAGATGAATGCTGTTGCCCTAAATTGTGATATTTCTCCTCCAAAAATGTGTTTACCATTTTCGCAGCAACAATTGCAGGTTGCATGAGAACAGCGTTTATTTCCTGAAATTGCACAGAATTTATTTTTAAGAGCTTGAAACATAGTTTTGAAGTTAAATGCATATCGTCTTTGTAACTGCCCAGATCACGTTATTGTACATTTTCTGAAATACCTTTGAAGTTAAATGCAAATTAGAGGAAAATAAATTACAACTTGTGGAGTGACCGGTGTCTGATTGTATGTAATATAATTAACCCTATCCTTCACATACTATTTATCTTAATAATTATTCAGTGTACTGTAGAATAGTTGAAATGATTGATGATTCTTTCCTTTGGGCAAGCAGCTAGGTTTGTTCATAAGCTGTATTTTTTTATTCATTTTCTGGGTCACTAGGACTGAATACTTTAAAAATCTGTTGTGCTAATTGAGGAAAAAAAATAATGTTAATTACAAGCAGATAAAACACCCATTGCTCAAAACTGTCTTTTGTGATCACCTCTAATTCTTTTTTACCTCCAGTACTTTGCCTTGCCGAAAATAGGTTGGTTTTATTATTCGAATTTGGATATTATTTTATTTAGGACCATGAAATAGATTGATAAGGCACATTTATCCTTTCTTTGCCTATTCTGTACTCCACAAACATGAGATGGGATTTCGAATTAACGGAGTTTATTAGGAGAAACTATTTCAGTCCAAAAGTAAGCTTTTTCATAGTTAGATTGTAACTTGTGTTATGACAGAAATTAACATTTTTGTGCCCTGTAATTAACTGTGTCTCCTCGTGCTGTAAATAAGATTTGGCAGCTATATCTGGAGCCAACTGTATCTTGAGGTCTAGTTATCTGTAGCTGTTTATTTCTAGCGTTTTGTATTTGCTAATGACACTGCAGAGTTCAGGGATGCAGACGATAAAGAGCACAAATAAAATCTGTGCCTGGTGTCTGCAGCCCCATTCTGTTCATTCCTGCACTGGCATCAGAGTTTCCTCGAATCCTTCCTGTGTTGAAATCGCTGGGGTTAGTGTAAGTCTTTGATGCTGCTGGTAATTCCAGTCTGCACCATTAAAGCTGCATTTTCTAACTGTCCCTTGGTAATTGTTGCAAGGACTTAGACAAGTAAGACTATCCAAAGGCATCACTAAGGTCAAACCGTGGTAGAAAGCGCTCTGATTTTATCCTGGAGATTGATGCTTGTATCACCTTTTTTTCGATTCAGCAGCTGGGGTTATAAAATGTGCTTGAAAACACTGATAACATGTTAGATCAGACTACAAGTGGAGTAACACAGTATTTTATACACTGCGTGTAGTTTTACTTAATGCAACAATAAATCAGTGAAGGCAGAAGTCTTTCGCAAATTTTAATGAAAATTCAACTACCGAAAATAGTTACTTCTGGCTGAAGTTCTAGAAATATGAATTCACTTCAGGTCTTTAAAGCTGTAAAAATTGTTTTAACTACAAACTTTCTGGGAAGGCGGTAAAGAGAACGAGCAATTAAAGAGGAGACAGTGCATTCAACGTATTATGATTACTTTGTCATTGGCTATAAGCAAACTGAGGGGAGGGGGCCTGATGATAAAATGTATTTGAGTTAGCTGTAAAAAATGCATTCTAAAATTTAAAAATATCTACCAGCCGATCAGTAGATAGACCACATTCTTATGCAAGTTCAGAAGGTTTAGTAGAGGGCTTTTTTTGCCACAGATTATTATAAAAGTACTGAAAAATGTGCTTTTATTTTCTTGCACTGAATTGTTACGTTGCGAAACAGCAGTTATATATAGTACACCTAACTAACTCATTTATTAAATGAGTGGCAGAAGAGGAGCTGGGGTTATAGAAGTAAAGAATATTAAAGATTATACCAATATGCTGCTAAACTTCTACAGCATCATTCTTGTAAGTTTTAAAGCAATGTTTCTGTGAAATGAGCATGATTCTTTCCCAAAACCTGCCAGCCTACGGAAACAGACCCAACCAAGTGACCGTGCTTCTTAGAACGCTGAAGATTTGAGCAGCGTTAAGCAGAGTTTACTCTTGGTTTTGTCTAGAATTCAAGCAGAAACACAGTTTTGTTCAATTCTTCACCTCCCCAAGGTGGATTATTGCTTGGTTGCTTTTTTACAAATTAGGTCATGCACATACAGGATTTTTAATTTCTTTTTTCTACAATGTAAACTGAGAGATTGCAGTCAGTATTGCTGGTAGTTTGCCTGGTTTTCTGCTGTGTTTCAGATGTTTTTCTCAAGTTTTGACCACTTTGAAGTACCTTGTCTGGTTAAGGGAGAGTTAGTTGAATTTCGACTTTGATACTTTTATGATTGATTCAGAGCAGAATGAGTAAGATCAAAATGAATAAAAATCTGTCCTAACAGATAAAATTTTAAATTAAATGTATTTAAAAAGCTTTAAAATTTAAACTCCTTTTCATTGTTATTAGTGCTTCCACACAAAAAATAGGAATTATGTATATTGGGTTGTTTCTTGTTGCCTCCTTACAAACCTAAGAATTGTCAGAATTGCATAGGAGAAGATTTAATATCGGATTCCTTGATCTCATTTGTAGGATTCTTCATGTACAGTTTCATTGGCTTTAGGGATTTGTTCCCAAATTATATTGGTGTCAGGCTAGAATCAAATACTCACAGTCCAGCACCACACGCACCACTCTCCCACACAACATCACTGGCTTTCAAGAACTTACAAGATGCAGGTGGTGAGCTGCAATGTCTAACCTGCTGGTTCAAGGTAATAGATTTTATTCTGTTGTTTCTTGGTGCCTCTATACCTGCATTTGCAAACGATATTTTTGTCTCAAAGTAGTATGTATTATAACTAGCCAAAATGTATTTCCTAATATTTTCTCGCTCAAAGAAATTGCATGAAATGAATTACTGACCTCTACTTGGAGAATACCTTTAGTGACTGTCAATTTACTGTCTCGTTGTTGCCCCCCACTATCTAAACACTCATTAAAATATTAACAGGAAGAGCAGTGGCCGAGAGATTTATGTTTAGGTGGTGAATAGGAGCCTTGAGAAAGCCTGTATTTTGAAAAATGTTCTCTCTAGAGTGACGAAAGAGAAAACTGTTCAGAAGCTGCCATCCAGGAGAGGAATGTCCTTCTGTATGTCCTTCAGAAACTCTGTTGGCTCTCACAGATTGCTTGGAAAAAGCTAGCATCACTTTTGGGAAAGAATATTCCCTCGTGTGTTGTGATGTATTTCTGCAAAGCAAACTTACTACCAAACAGAACAAATTTTCCTATGGCTTTGCATCTGTTTCTGCTCCATCAAGGTGAGTCTGGGAATGTATTTCCCATTGCAGCAGCAGGTGGCGTTGAATAGCTCACGTTGTTCTCATACTCATAATAATTTTGTCTTACTTTGTAGTAAAGATTCCTTTTCTAAAGGAGATCATCTGCAAGAGAAATTCCACAAGTTTTTATAGATGTAGTAGACTTTCTATAAGACAAAAGTAGGGAACAAATTCTTCCTGGTTTAACGATACTGAGAAATAAGGTGATAAATGACGTACTTAAGGAACAGCAAACCCAGGTGTGATAGAGTAATATCTTAATTACCTTTCATTTTTCTATCCACAGAAAATCTCTTGAAGCACCAGAGAGGTCATGGTGTGATAAGGCCATGTTACCGTGTACCAGCACTCAGTCACTCTGCCGCAAGTACGCAAATCTGAGTTAGGTTTGTGACGTTCTTTGCACACCCTACCTCCATACAGCGAAGGAACTGATTCTCCTCCCAAATGCAGTATCAGTGTGTCTTTACTGAATATAGAGCCGCGTTGCGGATTTACACTGTGGTGAGTGAGAATAGAATGAGAATTAGCATCCTCCAAACTTCTTTCTGGAGCTGTTTTTAAAAATTAAGGGGTGTTGCAGAAGCAGTTCAAAACAGATCTCCAAATGACTTCTTAAGTTTATTTTTAAAATGACTCACATGTAAACCAAAAAAAAAAAAAATTATTTTTTACCTGCACACAGGTAGAATTTAAGAACAGAAGTCTTTTACAACCAAATGACTATACGTCCATCTACAGTAAGTCTTAGCACTGATTATGAGTGTTTAAGAAGTCCATCCATCTTTCTTTCATCAACAGTCAGAGTTTTCCATTTGCATATCTAATAATTTATGGCATGTCCTGACCCCAAGCAGTAATTGAACCAATAGATCTTCAGCTTAGAATTACTCCAGTCTGGCTGCCACAGTAATGTAACTCTGCAGGAGTTTTGGATTACTCCAAATGCCATCTCCTCGTCTGAGAGGTTGACAGTCACAGGCAAAATTTAACCTCCCAAATGTCAAGGCAAAAACTCCTTTGCCTAATTTAGACTGTCTAACTCTCTTTTTAGAATACTTCATATAAAAAACAGGAGGGCACGGTGATTATTGCCAACGTTACCCCTGGAAGACAGACTTTAATGTAAGACTCTGTAATGATAAATGAATTCTCCTAAAAGTTTAAAACCATGTAAGTGCCTAAATCTTAGAGCAGAAAGGGAAAATCTAGATACCAGAGTCACAACTAGTAATGTAAAAATTAAAAAGAAACAAAAAAAAAAAAAGAAGAAAGAGGGAGAGATTAACTGTTATATTGGCAAGGAGTCTTGTGATCAGAGACAGACTGATGAGAAATGAGCTGGGAGGTTTGGGAGGGGGAGATGGGTGCTTTTCTGACTCGAGCAAGCCATGGCACAGGGCAAAAACACACCCAGCCAAGTGCCTGTGTTTCTTCTCCTCAAAATGTGGTTTAGAAGCCAATTTCAAGGCAGCATTATATGCTTCAGTAAAGTGTTCTCAAAAGCTTTGGACAAGAAAAATACCAGCAAACACACAGCTCTTCACTGTTGTAGTCTCTTTGCTGAATACTAACTATAGAGAAAATGCCGCCCTGGACGTTGTGAGTTGACAGCAGGTATTGCTTGGGAAGCTCCCTCTGCTATTCAGCCACTTCTGCTGCAGGTGAAGGAGCAGGTGCGGACTGGTCACACTGCTGCTGCTTCCAAATCCTGCTCCAGATATGATGAAAAGGCACCGGGTTTGAAATTTTATAACAACTCTCATCAGCTGGCTGTTTTGTTTTCCTGGAAAGGAGCTCAATTGAATAAGCTCTGGCAGACACACAGAGCTATGCTGTTGCCACTGACACAAATCCCAAAACAACACATACAGGCTGTGAGAAAATGCTACTGTCTCACAACTGCGGAGGGGAAAAAAGAGCAGCACAGGTACAACCAAGGAAAATCTGACCCAGTCCCCGATTAATGGCATGAACAGTATTTATCTATTGATGATTAAGTGCTGCCAGTTCCTTGGTAGCTAAGTTCAATGATGATAGACATCTTGGAAAACAGGTAGATAGACTGAAAGACAGATATCTTCAGCTGCTTCAACCATCCATAATATCCCATGTGCTGCCATCACTGCTTTAGCCTGACCAATTGCCTCAGAAACATGTTCCATCTTGTCGGGTCGATACAGGCACTTCAGCAGCTCTTTGCAGAGTTGCAGCTATCTGTTAGCACAGGAAGACCCTCATCTTGCTTTACCGTACAGACAGTCATATGGAAGAGGAAATTTTGTTATATATTTAAATACTTGAATTGCTTTCATCAAATTGTTTCTGATACTTTTTTTTGTCCCTGTTATGCAGATACTTTAGAGCAAAAAGAAGAAATTGAAGGATCAGAAAATGAATGAGCATTGAGGAGTTTAACAGAAAATATGGGTTTGGTGCCCAGCAAGAAATTACTGTGTGCCTGAGTTCTGTAGATTTAAAATGGGATTAACAATGCCATTACATCATCTGTTGTAAGACTAAGGCTATTCATGTGATTAGCAGACTTATATAAAAACAAGATCCAGAGGTAGAATTTCTGGTGTTTCCTCCAAGCTTGGAGCTGATCGAGACACTGAAGGATGTTATGATACGGTAACACAGGATGAAAAGGGGGGGCAGGCAGGTCAGTGTGCACTATGGGAATAACAGCACTGGAAGAAAAATGTCCCTGCCTTTACCTCCCAAAGTCTCTCATTGACTGGCAAAGGGAGGGCAGAATAGAGTAAGATGTTCCTTATCCCACCGAGCTGCTGCCCGAAAGAGTGCTGTTCCTTGTGACTGTCCAGGAAAACAGCAAATACCGGTGAGAGGCAGAAATTGTGACATCTCCCTTGGCACCCTGAAGACATACAGAATGGCAGGAAGTTTCCTGTGAAACATGTCATTGCTGAAAATCCTCCTTTCCGTAATGCACAGAGCAATAGGGGGTAACTCCTGCTCTGTTAAAGTGAAATGCAGCTCAGCTGAAATGATCTGCAAAATGTAAGGAGAACGGAAATATCCTTTCTCTATAAATTGTTGATCTCCCATGTTTCTGATTCCTCCGGAACATTGTCCGGTTACCATTTCCCATTCCTGCCCTTTTCTCCTTTTTTTTTTTTTTTTTTTTTTTTTTTTTTTTTTTTTCCCGCCTCTGACAGGCGGCTTCAACCGTGCTTCTTTTCCAGATCCGGGATGAAAGGTACAGTTGGAGAGTCAACTGCCCAAGTGCCGTAAGGCTAAATATTTGTTTGCTTGCTTCAGATGCAGCAAGTCCTGGGTGCTCTCTGCTTACACAAGAGGGTTTCAGCACAGAGGCACGCTCCAGGAAGGTATGACCTGGTCTGCAGGTCAGTGTAATCTCTGTTACTCTAAAAATTACTGAGTGTAATATGATGTGGAGCGTTGGGGTTTTTTGCTTTAGTGAAGCAGTGGCTTATGGGAAAGATTAAGGGCTATAAAATCTGCATCCTAACAATGTCCAAACCTCAATATTAAACGTCAGAGGCTCTGAAGGTAGAGGCTTTTCCATCATCTAAGTTATTGCTGAGCAAACATTTTGTTTACATCAACAAATCGAGTTCGATCCTTCAGGCCTTTCCCTTAAAATTTCTGGACTAGGACAGCAGTCACAACAGGGTCAAAATCCCCTTGTGTTCTTCAGGACAAACGCCTCTGACTGAGATGGGGGAATAAAGGCGGGGTGATGAGAGTTTACCTGCTCACGAACAACGCTGAATTTTCTTCTATAGAAGGAGCATATTGCAGAATCTGCACCCCAGCTCAGGTTTTATCACGGTGGGGACAGCGCAGCAGATGAAGCGGTACAAGAAAAGGAGGATAAAATGTAAGGAAGTTCACGTAAGTAATAAATTCCTTCTGGGCTGGAAGTTAGTTTTCCTTTTTTCATTCCTTTTTTTTCAGGTTAACGTCACTAAATGAAAACCGGGTGTGTTTGGTGGGCAGTTGTTCTCCAAAGCTGACTGACAGAGGAACACATTTATGAAAAAGGAAACAATAAAAGTACAGCATCACGACATCAGCAGAAACCAACTCGCTGGAGAGGACAGCTGAACAGAACACTGGCCGTTATGGTTAATAGTCCTTCCCAGCTGTCCCAGTGCGGGGAGGAGCTGAAGAATACCCATGAGTGCTCTCATGAACTGTGGTTAGCTCAACAGAGGCCTCTGCTGAGCAAATAGCAACTGCCTGAGACTGGCTCAAACGCGGAGCAAGCGACTCACCTTTACCTACCCTTATCAGGACCAGAGAGCCCTCCCCTTGCAGGCAATGTTGTGAGGGAAGAACGTTCCACAGGGACAAATCACTGTGAATAGATCTGTCTTATTTCTAAGGAAAGAAAGTAAAAGAGTTGTGCTTTATGAAGTAAGAGTGTTCATACGCGGTTTGCAATTAGAGAGCACTTTATATATTTTGCTGTAGTTTTGTTTATTAAAAGTTCAGAAGTCATTGGAGCAGCTGTACCAGAGAGACTATGACTTGTCGTAGGATTTAAAGTATACCTTTGGATCGTTTCAAACTGTTTTCCATCTTCGTTTAACTGAATTTGTCACGCTGAAGCTGAGTCAAACCATTGATTTAGCAGAAGAGTTTTATTCTTCACTCTAGATGTGTGCAGATCTAAGCTATAAACCAGGAAAGCAGTAAAAAGCTGCATTTGTAAATACTTTAGAGAGGGCTGCTGTTCTGTGGAGCTTTATGCTGTTTTCTCTGGTGCTATTGAGTGCTGTGTAGAAGCTCGTTTGGGAAATGTATTCTTTGATTTTGTTAATCAATTGATCAACATTTGGAACTTTGCTCAGACACATGGTTATTGTGAAGAGCAGTACTTTCAAATATCCATCTGATTGTGTCTGTGATGCTTGCTTTATTAGACTCTGCTCCAGGCAAATTAAAATGTGCTGCCATATAATAAGTATGGGAAGGTTAGCACTCACGCTTTAGGGATAAAACATTTTGACAGTTCTATTCTACATTTGCATTTAAAAATTGAAACACTTTTAATTAGACCCTGTGTTTATCGTAGGATCTCTTGTAGGCATTAGCACTGTGAGATTGTTACCTTTCAGGTTTTGTTCTGGACTGCTTGTCTGTGGGGAAGCACAAAAGCCTGCTGGTTCCTCATACATTTTGTCTTCTGCTCCATGGTATATCTCGTTTTCTTTAATTTCTCGTGGGGCTCCACCTGTACCGCTATCACTGAGTCATTTGAGTTCGTTTCTGAGGCTTTTTTAACATGCAGAGTTACGGAGGTTCATACGCGTAGTTCTCTCTTACACGCTTGGTATGCTTTTCCACTGGTCTCCACATTCTCAATTTTTGGTGCACAGTAGAACCCCCATGGGGACAGAGGCAGACACTGTCTGAGAGACAAGAGATACTGTCATGATATCCATTATCTTTTTAGCCGGCGGACAGGTGATGCTTAAACACAGCATATGCACAGACAATGGCTAACTTCTGGAGTTCATGGAAACGATCACTGACACAGGCTGATGTCTGACGGACTGCTCGCTAAAGCTGTCCGTATTGTTTGTTCCCCTTTTATTTTATCCTTCATCTTTCTGTATTAGTAATGTTCAGGAGGGATTCCGGTAACCTGATGTAACATCTGCAATGTTGCTATCACCAAGAAACCATTCATTGAGATAATAAGGGAAATGTACACTGTCTCAAGAGGCTTGTGTGTAAATTAGACCAAGCGATAATTAAAAGAAAAAAAACCTCAACAAAAACTACCAGACAAACTGGATAGATACTCCAGGCTTTTCAGAAGAGCAGAGGGAAGTAAGAAAACATTGTAGGTTTTACCAGGATGTATTTGAGCTGAAATAAAGTCTTCTCTCTGATAGTTTAGCCAGTCCCTAGAGATGTTGTGTAATTATTATTAGATTTACCTTGGAGAGGATATGGACTTAGGTGGGACCAGAAATTTTGTGCAGTGAATTCTCTGGGAACTCCTTCCCGCATTTGGCCCCATTACTCTGTCTCCAAAGCCCAGGAAACTCAAACATTCTCACTGACTGCTGTGAGCTGCCCTTTTCGATACCTTCACTTTTGGGAGCTGTTTTTTCTGACTCAGCAGTAAATAGCAGAGAAGGGAAGAACTCTGGGAATTCAGGTATACGGTCTGTACAAAGTCATGCCTTCTGATTGCGAAGGGAACCACAAGTAAATCCTTCCTGCGCACCCAGATTGGTTCTTGCATTGCAAAACATCAAAATCTGAATTATACAGAGGCTACGCAGCACTACGGGTAAGTACATTGGCCTTTCATGTCTTATTATGTTGTTAATTAGTTAATGTTTGTAAAGCACTTTGAAGATGAAAAGCCCTATATAAGTTCTAAGTGTTATTATCTCTGGAGACCTGGGTTCAATTCAAAGGTGCTTAATTACATATGCCATAAATTAGACTTAATGAGTTGTGGAATCAGAGGCTTTATGTGATGCGTGCAGGTTTCTCAGCTAAATCTAGGCCTTATGGTCTGCTGCGAGACTTCTTTAGGTATTTAGAGCTGTTTAAAAAATGACACGAAAACAGAGCAGATAATTTCTAAAGATAATTGGATTGCATTTCAGTACCATTTAGGACTTAGTGAAGCAAATCACCAGGACCTTTGTGCTGCTGTGTCTAGGGATTTCCCAGTAACCAACTCAGATTGCTGAAGGTAACAGTATTGGTTTTAAACTGTGGTACAGACATAATTCTAATCCTTACTTCTGTTCCATATTTTGGCTTAGCAGGGGGGAGCTGAGAGATATTAGTAGGACTGCTGTCCTACTGGGAATGTCCTGTCAGGGCTGGGCACCTCTTGGTGTTGGGTTCTGTTCTCAAGCATAAGAAAACAAGTTCCCATCTCTAGAGATACTATCGTATAATTTACAACAGGCCATTACAGGCGGGTAACGTGCAAAAAGGGGAAGTAACAGTTATAGGAAAATGTGGTTTCATTGGCTTTGCAGAGCTGAGAGTTTCAGTGTTACGTAACGTGTATTTTGTGGACAGAAAACTACAGAGTTTGCCCTGCTCGAGCCCAGGCATCGCGGCGGCTGTCCGACAGCGGGTGCAGCCAGCTTCTCCCGCTTGTTCCTCAAGCAGCAGAGTTCAGAGACGCGGAAAACCAGCAGGACCATTCACTGTCCTACAGTGGCTCCCATGCAATCCTCCCGGAGAATATCTCCATTTCACCTTAGGCCTTTCACAGGCATACAGAGAGAGGCAGGATTTATCCTGCAAATAAGTGTGTTAGAAGTGATTGCGTTCATTAGTACAACCTAAGTAGATTGGGAAAACTAATTAATAGCAATTTACTCTAAGTGTCTCTAACAGACTTACTTGAAAGTATTTATGCTGAAGTGAAAGGCATTTGATTTTGTTAATGTTTATTGCAAGCATACGCAGACTATCTTCCAGGGGAAAATGTATTTTTGAGTACTCCAGACAATTGAAACTAGTGAGCCCACTGTCTGGAGAAAGCATCTGTAACCGCAGCCAAAAGAGGAACGAGATTTCCGACATTCTTTCAAGACATGTGTTTGAAGCATGGGTTCCCATCACTTTCAGAGTGACTTGCAGCCAGTTTTCTTTATATAGATCAGACAGGTCAATATGGTCCTAGATTCATCCTGATAAATGCCCTTGAGATTTCTCCCTTGCACATTTTCTCCCGCGTTGTTTTATTGTTTGTTTCAAGTGTGTTCTCAAGAAACTCTCGTTAAGGTAAATCGAGGTAAATCGGTCCCTCGACCCTTAACATTATTGTTAATGGGACAAAGCATAATTTCAGACTGTTTTATCACTCATATTTTTGTATTCCTAGGAAATAGGACCTAGTCTTACACCTTAGTTACCTGGGTGCATGTACTTCAAAAACAAGAGACGGTTTTGCCGAAGACTTTTCATATGCTCTGATAAATAGGAACTTCACATGAGTGCTGATTTGAGCTCCAGGCTGTGGTTAAACATTTTAATAGTGTAGCAAACTTATCAACAAACCTTTCCTTCCCCACCCTACCCCCTTCCCTTTTTACAATGAACAGATTTTTATCTGGCTAGCTTATGACCTGGGGATTTTTACAAGCAGGTTTGGGAACTTATCAAATATTTAGAAATTTGAAATCTTAAAAAAAAAAAAGGGTGACATTTTATTCAATGGGTAAACTTTTGGCTTGTTGAGGTACATACAGCATTTTATTCTCTGACCTAACTATCAATACTTAACTAGAAGTTACCAGTCTGACTCCTTTTGTTAATACTCCAAGACGCCATATGTTCTAGCATAACTCCCCTGAGGTACCGAATCGATGGAACTGGAAGACCCTCTTCATTTCTGACCTGCTATAGCCTTTTGTCAAAAGGCAGTAAGAATATTCATATTGGTATTGTTTCATCTGAGCGTGTAAAGTGTGTCTGTTTTCCTTATCTGTTTCAAAGATGTCAGTGACTGACATACTCTAGCAGCGATATCACCATTGCTCACACGTCAGTGAAGAAGGTACCCAAGCAAATAAATTGTCAGCGGCTGCGCTGAACTGCCTGTTACAGAGGCGTCAGGCAGCAGGAACAGCTGTACAGCACTGTGAACACACTTTTTTACAGCCAGGCCTCCAACTCTGACTCCTTGAGGGCTGGTAAGAGCACTCTTTGATAAAACAATTCACGGGTTACGAGAAGCATTAAATGAGTGTGGAGAAGCATCTTGGTGAGTTAATATCCAGTAAAGAACTCTGGTCACTTAGTGGTTGTGTTTGGTGACTCAGTTAGGAGTTTTTCAGAAACAGTCACCATCCTTTCGATTTGTGATTTCCCCAGTCATTTTCCTGTTTTAAGTCCCTAATTTAGCACAGCTCTGATCTGCGTCTCTCTGGAAATCTTTGCCCGTGGAAGTACTGCTTGTGGGGTCTGGAAGGCTTCTGGATCATTGCTGCCTCCAGCTTCCTCTCCCTGTCTGCGAGCAAGAGGTTATCACAGGTCAGCTGCAGAACAGAAAGTGTGGCAGTAAATTGTGGGGTAAGCCCAGATTTTGTATTGATGTGTCTGATTTTTATACCAGAGTGGGTGAAGAGTGTCCATCCCTTCTGATAGAATAGGGTGCAGATATATGCCACCATAAACTCATTGATACCTGTTGTTTATTTCAGAGGATCTGTGGACCTTGTTTCAGCAGACTTCAAATGTTTGCTGATGATCTGCTGCGTGATTCTTGAATTTCTTTCTCTCTACTATCAAGATATGGTGCAGAAAGGAAGTAAATCACACTCAAAATGGGGGGTAGGGGGTGGGGAAAGGAGGGTGGTGGTTGATTGAACAGTAGGTTGTAGCAGGGGAAGACTGAGAGGCACAAAGGGCCCTCAAAATTACTAGTATCACCAGTGTGGTATGGGGTAAATTTTAAACACACGTAAAACTTTTAAAAATCATACTACTTAATTTCTGTTGTTCAATATTACTGTAATACCTGTTACAAGGCTGGGAGGAATGACTTACTGCAAAAGCGTTGAGAATTGGGTTCACAGATGTTCAATTCCAGAAGCACTATTATGATACCAAATACTTTAGCCTCTTGTGGAGACGTACGTATTCCTTCAGCAAGAAGCTCTGTCCTCTGGGGTTGAACAAGAGCATGCCTCACTTTAACTCTCAGTTCGGTAAAACCTTTCTGTTGTGAATGTCGCTTAAGTTCAGGCATGTCTGTAAGTCCATTGTATTTGATGACTGAGGTTAATAAACCTGGAGTTAACAACAGGCTGAAGAGCTGTTCTGAACTGGGGTTTGATTTGACAGTACGTAACAAAGTACATAGATGCACCAACACTTTTTTTCTTTTAAAGATCCCTGGGAAATAGAAATTGAATTATTTCATAGGTATTCATTGAGAAATCTGCTTTATTATGACTGGGTCTTTACAGTTAAGCCTAAACTTAGTTCTGCCCTAGGTCTTGATTGAAATTTTAAGTAGGAGCACAATCTGTGACTGTATGCATCTAGTGAGAGAGATTTATTTATTAATTGTTGCCTGACAAAGTTCATCAGAAAGCTTTTAGGGTTAAAAATTAACAACTCCATAAAGCTGGACTTCGTCATGGAAACATCATCACACCAACTAATTGGTGCTGTTCGTTCATCCCCTTAGAGTAATTGTTTGTAATTGTTATTATTGTAGCATATGTCCAGCACTTAAACAGTGCGTATTACTGGGAAGAGATGGGTTATTCATCAGGAGAAACTCAGAAATTGAGTTGAAAATGCCAAATCAGGCAGACAGATGGAATAATCTCGTGTGGCATTCACTCTGAGAAGAATTTTTTTTTCTCTCACTTCCTTATACATGCAAACAGGGAAGCAAACGAACACTATCTCCCAGTTTCACAAGAAAAGAGTAAAGTCAGAAATACCATAACCACAGAAAGACAGTTTGAATATGGAAACACATTGATGGACCCAATCTTCAAGAGTGCCCTCAGTTGCTACCAGACATGCTCCTGTGGACAGTGAGCTCTGACCCAATGTCACTGAGAAAAGTAGAAGTAGCCCTTCAGACAACAATGAGCAAAGATCAAATCCACAGAGAATTTCAAGCACTGTACCTACCAGCCTTTCAGCAGAAACACGTAAGGGTATATACAGAAAATCTGTCACCATTGCTTCTTCAGAAACCCCAAATCCTGCAGAGTTGTTTTGGATTAAGAGGGAAGAAAAAGATGAGACTCTTGTCTAAATGCCAGGTGGATTTTTTTTTCTCCTTCCATTAAAATAGACATAATTAATGAGGAACCCAATTCTAAAATTGTTCTTAAAAATAGGTCACATCAGCTGTATTTTTTTTCATTTATGATCTCCCTTGCATTGATAATGTGATTCATGCTAAAGCAATTTAAGAGTCAGAATTAAAAAATATTCAAAACCTGCAATTGTTTCATCTAGATTCCTGAGAGGAACCTGAGGTCCATTAAAACTTTGCTCAGAATTATGCAAGATTGTGAAAAAATGCCCTCCGGTTTTTGCATTAATTTGCTTACTGTTGGCTTTGTAATAGCCTTTAAAAAAATTGATGTTATACCCATCTGCATGCACTTAAGCTGAGTCTGCTAAAATGCAACGGCTGAGCTCATGATGAAAGCTGCAATTGTTTGCCCTCACAATACAAAAAGAAATAAAATGAAGGGTTCCGAATGGACTAACCATTGCAGATCAAGACTTCAAAATCTCATTCAAACTACTTTTTGTTCAGTACCTTTTATTACAAGAAAAGGCCCTTATCACAGATAAAGATATTTGGGGGCAAACCCATAATGCTAAATGTTTGGATGATGATGATGATGAAGCACCATTATTGTCTTTCTAGTGCCACTAAAGTTGAAGTTTTCATTTACATTAATCTTTTAAAATTGGGGGGGGTGGGAGGGGGGCGGGAATTGGGTCTTTTTAGACGAAGATCTCAAACGGATAGGTTAAGTGTATTAGCCTGAATGTGACAGTTAATATGCTGATGTTAAGAATGTGCTCGAAGTCAAGAGCTCTTGGCTAGGCATTTTGACTCATTAAAGGGGAAATAAATGTCAAAGTGAAGAAGATAAAATTGTAATACAAAATTGTAATACAAAATGTATTTATATAATAAAGCGTACTGAAGATATTGCCTCTCTCTGTTACTTGTTAGAAAAGGGGATGGCATGCGTTTCAATAATGGGTAAAAGGGTTGTCTATAAGAAAATATTCTGTTTCCTGTCTTACACTAGAGACATTTTATAGAAAACAGATAGAAAGTTGCTCATTCATTGTTTTAATACCTAAGAGCAGTGTCCACTGAATGGCAACCTGTGTAGCCTATGGTCTGACATCGTATGTCCAAGGAACTTGTGGAAAATAATGGAAAGAGCATTTTAAAGACTGCAGAGCGGTGACAGCCTGGAAAAGGCTAATTAAAGTATGTTAAAAAATTGTGTTTCTTAAGACCTTTCATTAAAAAACAAGCTCAATGTGAAATAAAATAGATTAAGAGGATGCTGATGTCACTGCAGCAGCAGCAGTCCGAGTGCTTGATTAAGTGATTTGAGTATCTTGATTTGGTTTGGCGCATGAAAACCTTGTCTTACTCTAAGACGTTTTTACCATCTGGATTTGCATATACGTATGGTATCTGTTATATTAATTATATCTATTTTCACAGGTATAGACAGACATACCCCAGAGTTGTGGCACCCGTTAATACACCAAGCAAGCCCATGCAGCTGTGTTTTGATCAGTGGAAAGGTTTCCTGGCATCCAAGAACCGGAATCACCTTTTGGGTATGACAAGTGCATCTAAGGACCTAGCAAGTGAAAATCAAGGGTTTCTGTGAGGGAGGAGTAAGAACACCTACCACAAAAAATTAGAAGTAAAGTAACCTTTAATAATCGCAATAATGCAATCTCAGTTGTACGTATTGCTCTCTCAGTTGGCATTTAGCCATCCATCATTCGCTAGCTCATAAAGCTGATTTGTGCTCTTCCCTCTGGATCCCGTTTCCTGGAGCCGTTTGCCTCTTGTCACCACTCCTTTCCCATAGGCACATACGACCAGCACCCAAACACTCGTTTGTTTCTTCCGCTGAAAGCGCTTTTTGTCACATGGGGAACGGGTGGGTTTTGTGAGCAGCTTGCTTTCTTTGCCATTGCTGAATGCCACTTACAAACTCTGCGGGTAGACACTTGGAAGGTATCTAAAATGCTAGACAAGAAACAGGTATAGTTCAGACCAAAACTGACTTTGATTTAATAGGGTCAAAACGCTTCAACCACCTCTTTCATTTGAAACTCCTCATTTACAGACTCACGCTTCTTTCATTGTAGTTTAGGGTTGACATAAACATATGTGGGACCTGTGTTAATCTTAAAGATAAGAAGTTCAGCTAGATTTAGTGAATCCTGTGACTAATCAAACTCTCTGTGAAGAACACACAATTTCTTCCCTCAAAGAACAGTAACATCAAAATTGTTGAGAGCACCAACATTTGTTTCCAGAAATCTGGCTTGGATATTCCCCAGGTATTAGCATCTAGCCAATGAGTTAAAGCTCAAACTTCCTATTCCCAGATCTAATTGTAAGTGTTAATTAAGCTCCTGAGGAATCACAAAAAGTACTGACCTTTAAATTATGTGTCTAAGAATTTGAACTTTCATCTTGGGGTTTGCTTTAGAAATTTAAGGCTGTTCTTAGAAACATTTAAAGGCTGTAAGCCACCAAAGGCTTTTGAACAAAATCCTCGTGGTCATTTCCAGACTTGGTCAGTACAGACCCTTCTTAAGCTTTCCAGGCTGTCTGTAATCCCAGGCCATTTTTGTTGAGTAGACTAGGAATGGAGATTTACCAAAATATTTGATGAAGTTTGATACAGACTGTGTCCAAGCGTTTATTTGCTCCATTATGCATCTCTTTTAACCAGATCTTGTTTGTTGTTATGGAAACCCACTCTAGCGAGAGCTCTTTGACCCATGAAAATGTTAGCCAACCAACAAAGTTTGCAACTTTCAAGTAATTCTCAGTACTTGTGTTTTCATATTCTTTAAACATCAACTTTCTCATGGTTCAAAACCACAGATGGCACAGGCCTGACTTTCTCATCACTAAAGATGACTTATATCACACCAGCCGTAAAAAGGGACATGCAAAACGTGTTGATGTAATTAGAAGCACTTTAATATCCTTTACGCTATCGGAGTAGCAGAGGGGAATCTTAAACCTGTGTCCTTATCCCTTCTGTTTCTTCGCTGGGAAGTGCTTTAGCCAGAACTGATGTGGTTTGGGAACCAGGAATTCTTCCTTTCTGGTTCCTGAACTGCCGAAGAGCAGCTACACCACGCACTGAGCACACGCACACTTCTTCGCATTTATCTTGGGTTAGCACATTCCTTTATTTAACTGTCTCTGATCTGACTATATCTGATCATTCCTTCATCTCATTTTCACTTAACCTTTTGCCCTCTGCACAGACTAAGCATCCTATCAGATGTCTCCCAAGGGACCTTCTTTTCCCCCCTCTCCCCCTTCCTCCACTCTTTCTCCAATTTAGGTGCTTTACGCCACTTCTGATAATTTACCTGATTACATGGAAGGAGCCGTAGATCTTTTTGTAATTGCTGTTTTACTTAAAACATTGATTCTTTAGCTGCTGTCTGTTTGCAGGTCATCACACCTCACTGGAGGCTTCTCTGGTTTAATGAGCAGCTCAGAACCTGTAGAGAAGGCCAGAGGATGGGGGTGGTTGTACATTCTTACATTCGAAAGCTGCTCCATAGCATCTGCAAGAGGATTCTTGGCACCTGCCTAGTTACACTGGATGTCCAATGTTAACTCTCCAGGCAAGTAAGATTCTGGCAATCATTGTAGTCCTATTTCACTTGTTCTCAGTCTTTTTGACACAAACACATTAATTCTCCCAAGCTCCTTTGGCAGCGGTAAGAAGTTCTCTCTCTTTTTTTTTACTTATATTATTGATAATATTGAATATTTCTTTTAACCTTTTACTGCCATTCCTGGGCTAGGTGATAGTTTCTCTATTCGGATGATAATCTCCCGCATGCAGTAGCACATCTTCCAATCACCTACTCATTATGGACCTCATCTGTAAAATGCTGCGGGTTAATTTAGGACTGCCTACGAAGCTCCACCTGGTATTAACCCTACAACATAGAGTGTCATTCTCTCAACACTCCCACTGTCAAAGGTCACACAAAGCAAACCATTGCTATTATACAGAAACTTCTTCTAGTTTAACACAGAAGGAATGGCAGCCCTTGAGCAAAATTTGACTATATAGTTTCATATGATGCACTGGAAAGAAATATATTCTGGAAAAGGTGCCAATAATGTAAGTTCTCTGGTTCAGTGCAGGAAATGATCCAACTGAATATACTGGCAAAAAAAGTCATCATTTTCTTCCAATTTCTCAGCTAAAAAGGAAAAAAAAAGGTTGTCTGAGGAGACACAAATATATAAAACCCAAAAGACCTCCCAGGCTGACTTGAAATATGTTCAAACTACACATCCACTCCCTGCTCCCTAGAACCCAGTAAATATTTCTTTGGCCCTTCAATGTATTTTAGTCTGAACCCAGGAAACCTCAGATTGACCTTGGAAATAAGATTCCTCATTTTCAAAGTAAATGTCTCAGGCACATTACTGGAGGAGCTGCACTTTTCTGATTGAAACATATAAAACTTGTCTCTTTTGGCAAATGGAGTGGATTATACTGTGGGGAACTGGTTGTTTTCCCAATTAACTGACCATAGGCACTTTCAAACTCTTTGTCTCAACTTGTATAGCCCAGCACAATGCTGGTAACAAGGTTAAAATACCTGTTTTAGGCTATTAGGGAAAGGGTTAAGCCCATGTAAAGCAGTAGTAGACCTTCTCAATGGAGATACACTGACCCACTTTGCTCAGCTTCTGGCATATGTCTCTTCAGAGATTTTGTTCTGTCTTCTCTTCGTGTTGTATTAGATGGCTTAACAGCACTTGAAATTGTAGTGTCCTTTTAGCTTACCTTGAATCCCATTCGAGATTTTAGATTGCATACGTCTGTATTTGATTAGCTTTGTCAATTTGTTTTATTCTGATGTTTTTCTCCTCAGCCAGCAGCGTTAACTCTTCTTCACCCAAGGCAAGATTTCACTCCCAGGTGAGATACGATGAAAATAGGCTTTTCACATCATCTTTCTGACAACATCTGACTCGTATTCAGGTATAAATTTCCCAGGTCTGGTTATCAGTTCTCTGTAGAAAAGTATAAGTGCACGTCCCACACAGAGCATAAGGACAAGAAAGGTCTCAAATTCCTCTTCTGACTGGTTGATATCTTTCAACTGATACTGAAAATCATTGTGACCACAGCCTTCCTTTTAATATCACAGCTGCTTTCAGGACCTCAGACATAACTGCCTTTTGTCTGACAGTCTGGTTTAAAACAGACCAAAGCAATAAAGATGGACACATTGATTGGCATCTATCATATTAATTGAATTAAACTTGGCTTTGAGTCTAACAAAAAAGCAAATGCAGGATTGGGTTTTTAAATCATTTGACCCTATTAGATGATGCTTTTTCTAAATGAACCTTCTAGTTTTTACTTCAGCTTGAGTTTCTTATTTGAGGCCAGCCAGAAGTGTTGAAACTCTGTCTTCTAGTATTTCACAGAGGCTTCTTGTTCAGTGCGCACATCCAGCTGCCCAAGGTGCGGTCGTTGCAACCTCACCATATCCTGCCAAATCCTGTGTGTGCTCCGGCTTTCACTAGGTTGCAGGTTGTAGCCACGTGGTGCAGATTTAAGAGCTCCGTGGGGCTCAGGTAATACTCATACATCTGAAAAGGACAATGCTATCCAAACCCAAGGAACCTTTGAACTTTGTTTGTTAGGGTTTTATGTGGCATTAAGCCTCACGTTTATAAAGCCAAAACAGAACAAAACAAAAGTGCGCTTGCTTTCATTCTGTTCTCTGGCTCTGCACTGGATTGTCAGCAGAGCAGACCTCGTACCTATAACCAGATGGCACACCGTTCTGTGGGATTTTCCCACATTTGATGAGCACACATCAAGTCCATTTACATAAGCATGGAAAATATTAAAATGACTGCCAGCACTGTGTAGCGTAAGACACCTGGAGCACACTGCTGCTGCAAGCGTCTGAGCTGAGGCTATTCTGGCACACAGTCACGATTCTGGGGACTTGGCCATTTTTGGCATCTTTTGACACTTAAAGACACGTTCACCTCCGACCCAGAAACATCTGCAATGTCAAACTATAAAAACAGGAATGGAAATGTAGCGGGTTTTTTTCAGCCTTACTGTTATTTTTATTTTCTATTGAAAAGAGTTTTAAAAGGCCTATGAAACATAAAATTGCTTTTTTTGCCAGAGTTGCAAAACTCATTTCACTTTTTATCTGAGATGAGCTTGTAGCAAATTTCCAGAGTTGAAAAACTAGTACAATAACCTACGCTGAGGACCACAATCCAAAGCAGTGAGCACAGCCCAGCCTGCATCTCTCAGAGCTTGAGGCAAACAGGGGAACCACCACGGTGGCCAGCCGTGTCCTCGCCCCCGCCATTCACCCCGACTCTTTCTCACCGGTTTAGACTGCCTGCAAAGTCCTTGCATATTCTGACTTTTCCCCAAGTAACAGTGACTGATTTTTACTCACCAAGCCCTAACTTTCGCTCTTTCTGTGCAGGCAGAATTTGTAAATACTTGGGCTGTTAGTGCTGCTCCTCTGACGTGGCCCTTCATCAGAACACCAGCTCTGCTGCGGACTGCCTGCGTGGCTGTAGTTTCTTGTATGAGGCATCAGCATACTAATAGCAGCTTAAGTCTTTCTTTCACCTTGCTCATTATGAGTTGATCCCGCAATTTATATGCACACAAATCCTTTTTTTATTATTTAATTTTGACAACAACCTTCTGGCTGCAAAAAATTGAGCTGGGACCTTTCTGTGTATCAGTTTGCCTTCCTGTGGAATGAATTTGCAAGGTTTGTAGTAGAGTGTGACTATCTTTGGATGAATGATACTATAAAAATCCCCAGAGTTATTATTTCAAGTTTTAGCTATGGTACGATGTAGTCAATTTTTTGTTTCATTTAACATGAGAGGTAGTATATAGGGCAAAGCAACGTACTGTGTTGATAGATGGGGTATTGCTGTGGTTGAGTTTGCCAAAATTAACACGTTTCCCATTGGGGGGAAAAAAAAAACACAAACTTTGGAGAAGTTTCTCTTTTCTGAGTACATGCCTTTTATGTTAGAGCCTTAGAGCTGATTCTGTCTCTCCTAAGTTATAAACCCTTATGGATGTACCATAAAGATGTCCACCTAATGCAGAGAAAAGCAGATTAATTGATCACAGTAATATATTCTTATCCACTGAATAAGAGCATTCCGCACATTGTTTCTTGTTTTGTTTCTGGCTTGTAAATCTTCATTGTAGAATACAAATGAAAATGACCCAAATATGTATTATTTATGAATAGGACTCTCAGATATTATGCTTTAGATTGATTGTGTTAGACAGGATGTAACAGAAGCACAATAAGTCAATGAAAAATAAAAAGCAGCAAAAATGTTTCATGCTGAAAATGTGGGTCTAGTGACACCTCTTATATAAAGGGCATTTCCTACACATTGACATTTATATTTATCATGGCTTTGCGTGTGATTTACAGTTGTGTGAGGTACTGAATATCAGGAATATCCATGCACCTACACACCCCTTTTGAATGATGGTAAGTCATAGACTGCTGCATTGCCCCTTGTACAGCAAGCTTTTCCTCCCCTTTTTATTTTTCTTCTCTAGCTTCAGGGAAGCAAGGGAAGCAGTAGATCAATAGGGTGTCTTGACTGAAGTTGCCTGCAGCACTTCCATTTCTCAGACTGGACACTGATGCTAACTATCAATAGCAATAAGAGGCTGTCTCAGACAGAATTAAGGCTCCTTCTTCTGCATGGCTGTCTGGTGCTTACTGATAAACATCTTGTGCTCAGGATTGCAACAAATAAACCATTTCAAGTGTGCAAACTAGCCACTGTCATTCTTCTATTGATGCTTGCTCTGAAGTGAAGGGTCTGATGGTTGTTTTCATATAGCTGATAACAAGTCAGATGAGGGTACAGATGGCTAATAGTACAAAGGCATAATGCTATAAAGTGTGGAAAGATCACTGATGAAATTCTCTGTGCTCCTGCAGAAACCCTGAGACAACAGAGGAAAATATTGACTTATGATTAAACTACTTAAGAGAAGCTACAGATAAATTTAACTATTTATCAACCTCTGATTTTTAGGTAATGTTAAAGGTATCCTGCCAAGCTATTTTACTGAGATGTTATTCATTTTTACCAGTCCTCTGGATTTGCAAGTCTGGAAATAAAATCTAACAGGGCTAGATGCAGCTATGATATAAATGGGGAGGTGTCAGGCAGCATTGTGGTCGCTTGTTGTTTGACCTGAGCTATACACCACACTAACAGTTGCTAATTTTGGAAGAACTGGGCCTCTTTAGCCTCCTTCCCTGCAAAAAAAAAAAAATCAATTGCTCAACTGATCTATAGTTCTGTAGATCATTACTTATTTTCAGCCTGAATAAGGATGAAGAATCAGGCTCTCACCCACCCACCTGAAATCACTACTAAAATACCCTGGCCCAGATCTTGGTGGTGGTAAATCCTGTTATAACTCCGCTTAGCTCAGACATCCAGTAAAGCTGGCCCAATTTGCATCAAAGGAAGAGCACATGTGCTAATTGGGTTGGGTTTTCTTTTTGATTTTGCTTTAACTGACGAGTGAAAGAAGTGGTTCGGATGCTGTGCTGGAAAACCCACGGAGCCTTATTTCATATCCTCTTTCTGTGGAGCTGTTACCATTTACAGGACAAAACCTTTGGCTCCAAGACATCTCCAGCTTTATGTGAAGTGGTGTTTTCAGGTTAGGAGGCTGGTTTTCTGAGGGAAATTTCAGTGATCCGTTCTGAGTTTCAGATGATCCCAAAGAAAATGCTTAAATAACATTGTTTTCTTTCATAATAATTTTTATGTTAAATCTAACAAAGCCTGATGGATTTTATAGGATGAGATTATTCTGAAGACAGTTCTGATACTGCTGATTGCTTAAATTAGGATGGTTGATGAGAAAATAAACCAGAGCTTCCAAGGCTTTAAGGACATCGATTGTGAATAACACTACTAAAAATATTTGTATAAAAAGACTCCTGAATATATGTCTGTGAATACGTGTATTGGTTTTGATAGAAGTAAAATGTTAAATGGAATTTAATTTAGAAAAAAAAATAAAAAACCACTACAACTTGTAGGTTAATCACTTATTGATAGACATTCTCCCTTTTTCTTTTTTTTGTCTCTATACCAGATGCTGCAGTCAGACTTGCCCACCACACAACAGCAATCTGAGGGTGGAGTGGTTAATGTGTGTGTGCTGCTCAGAATCACTGCTGTTATTAAATGTCCTCCAGGATAGACCGTGTACGTTCCAATTAATAGGCTGATCAGTAAGACAGAGCATGCAGTTTCTAGCTGGGGAAGCTGGAATTTCAGAAATAGCTTGGCTCTTCACTTTGATTACTTACTGGATGGAGAGTTGGAGTCAAACGGATTCATTTTGTAAACATTACTGGTCATTCATGTACAGCCTGTTGCATGAATCAGTGTAGGACAGTCCGACGAGCGCGAGTTCAAAAGTCCAGATGAAAATTACTGTGTCCCTGTACACAGTGTAATCTCTGCACAGAGTAAGAAGGGTCATATCTGTGCTCTTTACTCAGGCAAAACCCCACCTCCCAAGAATGGAAGGTTTCCTTGAGAAAGGTGAAAAGACAAGGGTCCTAACAGTTTGCTGATGAGCAGCCCACCCCCTGCACCCTAACAGTCAGCTTTCAACAAGTACATACACAGCTACAGCCGCTGCGTTTCAGCACAAGTATCAGGCCACAGCCTCAGCTACTCCAAACTGATGTAGTCCCTTGGCTTCGGTGGCGTTAGTGATTTACAGTAGCTGAGGTTCTCACTCCTTTCATTGTTTCCCCAGTGCCTCTGACAGAGTACGCCCTACATTCTTGTTTCAGCTGAAGAGTGGATTAATTTTAAAGTAAGAATTAAATCTAAAAACCAAGATCTTCATCCCATTGAAGTTCTCCCCCGTTTTAGTAGGAGCTCAGCCAAAAGGAAGATCTGTTACAGAAGTGACCATGAGTAGTCTGTAGCCCGTCAGCACTCAGCTGAGCTGGGGTGCTAAGGCAGAGGCCACTCAAAAAAGAGGTAAGTGGCTCTTTTGTTAAAAGGATTATGTATATATTGATATATAAAATCTGGTTTTACTTCTCCCACTGAAGAACTCCATTGTGTTTGTTAGTTTTAACAGCAGTTGTGCAGACATGTAAGCATACAGTTGTGTATTATATTATTTGCTTCTCAATGTCGCTAAGCCAGAATTCTTCAAAAAGATATGAAGTCTTCATTTTTTCCCCAGTTTTTCAAGACAGGAAATGTTAGCAAAGCAATTTTTTTTTTTTTTCCCCAATGCTAAAGGACTTGAAGCTGGAGAAGGAGAAATGGATTACATTGCATATTTTCTATACAAACAGAGGGATTAACATAAATGATTCCCCTAAATCAAAATTACTAGACTTTTTGGCAGCCTTTGAAGTTTAATTAAACTTTATTCTTGCCATCAAGTGTACATTTTGGGACACCTTGCAAGACCACTGAAACAAGATGATCTAAAGATATTTGTATAAAATAAGCCAAAGCCAAGAGGTTTATGCTAAAGTTATGAAGGAAATGCAAGTATTTCAAAGTAGCTACCCTTTTGTTGCACAAGTTCTGAGTTAGAGAGGCGGAGCTGTTCCCACTGTGCTGTCGATGCCTGGGGATTAGAGCCTACACGGCAGCTCCAGTTCGGATGGTCTCAGGAGCAGACTTGATACAGAGCAGGTCTTTTCTGCAGCTTGGACGCTCTCCTAGGGCTGGTTTCCACTCTTTTAGGGACACAGAAAAGCTAGCTTTGCTCTTATCTTTCAGAATACATTTGGAATTCCTTTCAAATGCCTCTTATCAAAGTTGACAAGAAGTACCTACTACTTACAGACGTTTCAAAGTGGGTTTTCTGTAGAAGAAAATTAATTCAGGTCATGAGATGTAATAAACCAGACTTAGGATTTCCAAATACATTGTATTTCTTTCATGGTTAATACTTTTTGAAGTGCACTACTGAAATGCTGCATAAATATAAAACCTGGTTTGCCTCTGATGACTGTGATTGACTAAAACAGTAGGTAATGTTCTTTGAGATTTTTAACTTCTGATAATTCAGCCACACAGACGTTCTCTGATTTGATTTTTTTTTTTTTCCTGGAGGGCCATTTTCACATGTATAAAAAACCCTTGAAAACTAGGTATTTTTTATATCTAAAATTCACAGAATGTCTTGCTGTTAAATTGCCACCTTAGAGGCCTTTTTTAAATTTCATTGAAAATGCATATTAAATCAAAGTGATAGACACATGTAATGTAAAATGTCTGTCAACAATTAGAATCCCATTTGGAAGTTTGTAAAGCATAACAATTTAAAATGAATTTAAATTGAGAAGGAAAGTTTTTAAATTGAGAAGGAAAGTTTTTGCCTGCAGTATTGCGATTTTGTACAGAACAAATCCGGATTTTTTTGCCCCTTTCTGAGTGAAAGAGAAATGAAAGAGCCAGAGCTTCTAATGCAGTTAGTTCACCATCATGTGTCAGTCAAGGAGCTTCACTCCACAAAAAGGTCCAAATCATATTGATCATTTGATTTTGAAAGATATAATAAATCAGTAAATATTCAGATAATATAGTCCAGTATAAAATTGTGTTGCCCTGTCATAGAATCATAGACTAGCCCAGGTTGGAAGGGACCTTGGAAGATCATCTGGTCCAATCTTTTGTTTTCAAGGAACCTAGAATACAGTTGAGGCACTTGATAAATTTGTGTAGTGTGTATTGAAGAGTGTAACAGGTTTTGTTTGGACACACCACATCCCTATCCAGTATCATCCATGGTTTGAAAAAAAAAATGCTTAAAGGGAAACTTTGCAAAATTACCTTTGCATTCTTCTAAGATGATGACAAGTTTTACACACCAGCCTCCTGGACATCCTGGAATCACAGGATCCGCAGGCAAACAGAACCACTGGAGCACCGAGGCCAAGCGCCTCCAAGGCAGTTTTAGCCCTGTTCCTCGGCCACGCGTCTCCGCTGCTGAGGACGTCCCTACCTAAACGAGGACTGGGACTGGCAGTCAAAGAGGTGCAGAGTTTGGACTGACACTTGGATTTTCCCAAAGACTTGAGCCTAACAAAATCTGGGGTCAGATTAGGGTTGACGGCTAATATTAACTGAATACAATGGGAACACCTACAATATGGTTTATCATAAAATGTAAGTATTTAAAATGAATTTCTATTTTTATAGCATATATTTATTTTTAGTTCTATAACATGCACATTTCTGAGCAGTATTCCATGGAGTCGTCTTTCTACACTGAAATTAGTATAATCTTGTAGATACATGCCAATGCTTCAGCTGTACAACATAGCATTCTGGGTAGTGATACATAGCTCCTTTGAGAAGATACACTTCCAGCACTGATATATTTATGTATAATTCTACCAGATTAAATTCTGGCTGTTTCTAGACATACCGGTTATCACTTTGATTGATTTTATGAGAATGACACTAAGGAAGTAGAAAAATAAGACATGCAAAGCATATTGGTACAGCTGGAGAGTCAATCCCATGAGAGCTTTCTGTAGTGTGTTACCGGTTACTATTGTTGCACAAATAGTTGTGTGCTCTCACAACAACAACAAAAAATAGATTCGAATGACCAGTAACTCTTTTTTGTCTGTGGTTATTTAGTATTTATATTGTCTTTGAGTAATCCCCTTGAAGAACCAAGATTACCTGTGACTAGCAGATGGGAACAGGTGGTTTAAGGAGCTGTACTCCTAAACTGTCGTAGCTGCTTTGCTCAGAGCAGCAGTGAGTGCTTTCCCAGCCACCAGCAATTCCTGCAGCCTTCCTGGGGCACGGCAACCAGCAGCAGTTGCAGGATTTGTTGCTCCAGGCAAAACATTAAACGTAGGCCCCTCACAAGGCAGTCACTAGCACAAGAAAGTGTTACTGAACATTCCGCAGCCCTAGGCAGCTGCGTGCTCAGTGTGGCTGCTGGTGGCAGTGCTGGCCCCGAGTACAGATTTACCTGTCTCTCCCCCATTAGGCTCCCGTCCATCTCACTTTTCACCTTTGCACTGAGTTTACCTAATTGCTTCTGCTCAGTGGGACTCCCATCGCTGAACACAGGCAGGTCTTGTCCTACTTCGGAGCAATCTGTTACCAGGGGGGCAAAGGAGCAGCTGGTCTGGTGGCCCTTGGAGAGCAGCACTGGCTGAAATTGAATTTTGCTCTTAGAATATTCTAGGAGTTAAACAAAGAGTAAGTGAACGATACTGCTTGAACAGAGTGGATGCAGCAATGTTATTGTCTTGTGAGATCATACGTACAGCTGGAGAGGACAGTACTGAAGGGGGAGGAGGGAATGAACCGTATTTATCCTTCATTTAATTCCACTTAATTCAGTACGTTTATAATGCATTTGGCTCTATGTTATCATGAAACTGTTATTCGTACATATCAGAGCATTGCCTGTGCTTTCGTGCAGCACAAAAATGGAAGCTGGTTCAACTGCAGAGGAAGTCAGGTTGAGTAAGCTGTAGAGATAGAGCAAGTGACTTCAAGCCCTAGATTGTCTGCGAGTGCAAAGGTACGAGGCTGTCAATGAAACGTATAAACAAGAGTTGGCTTACCAAGCGGTATGGTATTTACATGCTAAGCATTGTCACTGGTGCTTCTCCAGATCTTTGTTCTACGTAAGGTTTGTTTACACTCCTCTGAGGTTAGTAATGCGCCTGATCTGGCTCGCTGGCACAAATACAGCCCCTCTCAGAAATCAGTTTGTATAGACTGGGGCCTTAGGCGCATATTTTGTTTGCAAACAGCTGGAACAGCTTAGGAAGTTACTGTATCACGCACTGTTGCCCCATGCAGGAGATTTCCATCCCTTGCTGGCGGAGGATGTCACGCAAACATTTCTGCTAATGCTAGCGCGACACGGACGGGGAGAGCCCACCCGTTGATTGCCCCAGCTCAGCTGGTGGGACAGTCTCTTCCAGACATGGGGCAGTGACAGATGGTGGTCAGAAGCAGCGCAGTCGATCATCACGGTTAGCCCCTGCTGGAAATCTGCTCATGTGCAGCAGTTCTAGACTTGAAATGCTGGCCATGCTTCCTGTCAATGCTCTGTGTCCTGCACAAGGATGAATTTCACTAGTGGTGTGTTTAGGATTGGGCACTTGTATGGCAAACTTCTGAGGACAAAAGTGGCTTTTCATGGTCTCAGAAGTGACTGTATGATGTATCGTTGAGCCTTACGAATGGATGCAGAATAACCACTGGTGCAAGTTCTTCCTAAATGTATTATGTTCTCTTGCAGTCAAGGATGATTCTGCCCCTTTTGCTTTGCCTGTTGCAGTACATGACATAGTGATGGTT
>NW_010421751.1:4281-6306 GCF_000710305.1 Buceros rhinoceros silvestris | reverse complement strand
GCTGAACCGGTACAGCCCCGGTCTGGGACTATATTTGTCTTTGCATGTATGATTTTTGCACCAAACGCCTTTAGTGTGATCTGAAACATACTGAAGCTTTAAATTCTTATTCAGGCAGTGCTTCTAGGTTGTCAGTGGCTAGAAGTGAGCTCAGATGAGCTTAGTGATTGTGTACAGTCCTGGGGAGAGCCAGTTAGAGTTCGGAAAACCACTTACAACATGCAAATAAATATGTTCTGCAAGCCTGGACACTCCATTTGAGATGGAATTTGAAGTTCTGTGAAGAAGGACCAAAACACAGAATACGTAACTCAGGGTGAAATTCAATAAATAGTTTGTAAAGCCAAGCTTATCATATAAAGCATGTGAAGGATGGAAAAAAAATTCTAACCCTGAATCTGGTTTGTGGATTTGTGAGGAGGGCTCCTTTCTAAGTCTCTTTTTGAGGATTGCTTTTTGAATGTCGCGATTTGAGCTTTTCTTAGGAAAGAAATTGGTACTGTGAGTTTCATTTTCTGTGTGGTAACTGCATGATCTTGGCTTTATGGAGCAGTAGTTTGCAAGGCAGTCTCTGGGTCACTGATGTAGTACCTGCTGATAGTTCAGCAAGAGCTGGCTGGCAGCTCTGTGCTCACCTCTTCCCCCCCTTTCTTGCTGCAGAATTATTGTAAGAAATCAGAAACTCCTGGTGTTACCTTTCGAGGTAGATAATGTGTTGTTGCCATCTGAACATCGAATGATCACTAATGGGAAGAAAAGAAGACTGGAAGTATGCGGCCGGGCAGATCAGATGGCTCCACGAGGATATGGGCTCTCCACAAGTCCCAGATGACAAGGGTGCACGTCTGTGAGCACACACACGTTCACACTCGGAGATACGGTTTGTACTCTGCCAGTGCAGACCATTTCTGTTAGCAGGCTGGCCCAGTCTGGGGGCAGAAGGTGGATGCTGAGGACTCTGCTTAGCTCAGGCATGGAAAGCCGAACATTATTCATGAGGCATTTACTTTATTGCAACTAGCTGCTGCCAAGCCAGCTTCTTGTGTTGAATCAAAGAGTACGTCAATTTTCACATTGTAAACACCAGGCGTTAATCAGGGCGCCGCAATATTATGCAAACAAAATCTATATACTTACAAATACTTCCGCTGTGCTTGAATCAAAAATATGTCATGAAAATGAGAGGGGTTGTCAGGTTCGTCTCACCAGCCCGGAAAGTTGGGACTCTACAGGCAATGTTTCCCGTAAGTTTTGAGACTTGTTTATCTTGTAATTGCTGCATATTCTCCAGCTTAAAACAAAACCTTAAAATGTAAATAAAAATGCGCACTCTGTAAATCTGCTTTGACAGTGACAACAACAGGTCTTACTGTGTTAGATGATAGCCTTGTAGAAAATCATCTGTACGTTCCACTTCAGAGGAAATTGCCAGGTGAAATTTTGGCCTTGTATTTGTATTTTGACAGACTACAGAATTTTGGTGTGTTTTTGTTTCAAAGGTAAGCAAATCCTAAGGGAACCCTTTTTTAAGAACACTTTTTTCCCTTAAGTATCTTGGAAAATACATCCCTCAGTCTTGCTTCTTCACTTGTTTTTAAGCCTTGTTGGAGGCTCCCACCTCCATATTTTACACTAATTTAAACAATACTTTGATTAACAAATGATAGCTCTCTTAATTTTTTTTTTTAAATTGACACTGAGACTCTCATTAATAGATACCCGGGAGCACAGTGTCTGTAACTGTGAAGGTTTCCTACTGCATAAAGGCACTTTTCTTGAAGCAAGATATTTGGAGGAAATTTTGACTGATAGCTTATATCTCATCATCCGATATCAGATGTATTTTTTTCATGACGACTCTTTTGACATGTATGTATTTCGGTGTCTTTTTTTTTTCTTGTTCTACCCAGAATTATTTCTGTGATGAGAGACATCACAATATGTCTTCGGAAGATGTCTTTGCAGTCCAGAATGATTTTTTTTTTTTTTTTTTTTTTTTTAAATTTTTTTTTTTAGGCTGGGAAA
>NW_010421751.1:3069-4250 GCF_000710305.1 Buceros rhinoceros silvestris | reverse complement strand
GATGTCTTTTCAGTCCCGAATGATTTTTTTTTTTTTTTTTTTTTTTAAATTTTGTATCTAAGGCTGGAGAAATTTCTATCACTTCATCTCTAATCTTCTGGTTTTCTGGTGAAGGCACACGCTGGCTTGATGTGCTAGGATTAAAAAAAAAACAATAATAATTACACTGGAATGTAAAGGCATGTGGCTTGCAGAGAAAACTTCCCCTGTGGCATCAAATAAAATTCTTGCTTCTCTGTAGAACTAATAGACTCATTCTGTCCATACATGATGACCACTGATTAACAAAATTCTGACCTAAGCAGCCTGCCTGAAATAGCCTCTAATTTATATTTTTAACCTAAAAAAAAAAATATAAAGGATAGAGTGATACCTTGGGATCAATAATAATATTGAAATCAAGACATTTCTTCAAGCGTCTAGTATTTAATAAAAGAAAAGTTTATTTTTCTAACATGGGAAATAAGACATTCTGCAATTAAAAAAATATCAGAGAGGAAATAATGATAGAAGTTAGGATGTGAGAGTATTTGTAATTGCTAGCACTCTCTAGGTTCTCTGTGTAGTCATGTAAAAGTGTATGGAAGTCCTTTGCACTGCTGCATCTTTATCTTTCTGTGGTTTTTTTCGGCTTTGTGGGCTGTATGTACAGAATAGTTGCCTATACACCAATGTGGAATGTAGCTGGTATTTTTTTTTATTCCTTGTTTTTTAGTCTCTTGCCCGATAAAGAGCTTTTTCCATTCAGCTTGTTTACTTCATGATTTATGTCTAAATTGACAGAGTCCTTCGGAGGCATTCGTGTTAAATTTGAAACAAACATATTTAATGCTCATGTTGTAATAAAACAGCTAAAAGAGCAGATTAAAAAGATATGCACAGAGGGCTCTGATTGATTGAGGGATTGATTTTACTACTTTTCCCGTAGGTGAGTAGTGATGGTTGTAAATCTCTTGATAATCATTTCAGAAGCACCTTCATCAATAAACTCAGAAGGGACAGCTAGATGTAAAAATTTGCCAGCAAGCAGGTCAAACAAAAGGCAGCAAATGTGTAAAGAAAGAATTGAATTAAATAATCCCACCTTGGCCTGTTATGGCATTAGTCATGTTCATTTTTATCTTGGAGGTGGGGGATTTCCCCATCACTGCGAATCTATGGGATTTGGGGGAGAGAGGGGG
>NW_010421751.1:2391-2974 GCF_000710305.1 Buceros rhinoceros silvestris | reverse complement strand
TCCCTCTATTTTTTTCCTTTGGCTCAGCCCGTGTTGCTTAGGATTCGTGTGGCTAAAAGCTTGTGTTTGTGTGATCAATTATTGCTTGTCAGTAATAATGGAGAAGGATTCAATTCTGGTGCCACACACACACCTTTTTCTTTTTGTAGGGAATTATTATTAGAAAATTTAAGAGAAAAAGAGAGAGAGAGAGGAGAGAAAGGGCGTGGGGGGAGCTGAAAACATGTCCACGAAAGGAGTCATACCTAAACCCACACAGTCACAGGACTTGCAATGTCCATATTGAATAGCGTGATCCGGGCTATTGATAGAAAAACAATTCCAGATAGCTGGTGCTCGCTGCCCCTGGCTAGCTGCGCCCCAGGACTGTCTCAAAAGTTTATTATACATCGGAGCACAAAGCCAAGTTCCCAGCTGACTGCAGCATCTGGAAGCCCCTAATTACACACATTTCCAAAATACGTGTAACCTGTGTTAGCTGAGAAACGGTTTATTTGAGAGGTCAGTTGGTAGCAACGTTTTAAACTCCTATGCAGTGTAAATTTTTTAGTTAAAAACAAGAAAAGGGGCAAAAGGAGAACAC
>NW_010421751.1:0-1865 GCF_000710305.1 Buceros rhinoceros silvestris | reverse complement strand
CGGCTGCTCCCGCCCAGTCCGCCCGCCCTGCTCCGGGGGTGAAAATTTGCAGAAAATATGAAATCAATTGGATTTTCCCCCCAGATCGTTATTAACGGTGTATTGTAACTATTGTGGGGGTTGTGCAGCTTTTAACCCCTGCGTGTTAAGGGCGTTGTGTCTGTTCGCAAACCTTAATAACAATAATCCAGTCTAGTGTGTTGCATCTCATTGAAATCGTCTCGCAGCAGAATGAACTGCAAATTATCCCCTGTTTACCATCTCCCTTCAGTGCTCATCTCAATGAACTGGAGATCGATCCCCACCACGGGTGTCTTCCAGCCAGGCTGATTTGCATTGAAGCACATTAGAAAGCCTCCCTCCTCCATTAAAAAGAATAATCCGAAGGAAAAAAAAATCTCCAAGGTGTGGCGGGGAGGGAGAAATATCTGTCACTGTCATTTGGAGCTTCGAGAGGGAAAACTCAAGATCAGAGTATTTGCGCTTGTGAACTCTCACAACTTCTGTTAGAGACAATGACGTTTAATTGATGTATTGCTATCAACGACAATAAAGACCGATTTTTTCTCTAGCCCTGGCAATGCTGCTCTGCCCCCACCCTTTCCCCACCCCTCCCGGCCCCCAGCGAAGGAGAGGAAAACAAACAATAAATAATCAAGCGGTCCTGGATGAAATACTAGGCGCCGCTTTATACAGTAGCGAGGGAGAAAAGAAACGAGGAAAAAAAAAGTTATAAAACTTATTTTCTGAAGATTAATTTCTTTTTCCTTAAACCAGTGTTTTTCTCCTTGTTGTTACTGTTGTTGCTTTTTAATTACCAGTCCACGGCCGCGTTTTTCCAGCCACGAAGCAAAGGTACTGCGCATCTGGGGAAATTTGTCTTAAGCTTAATCGACAAATGTATAATGAAATTGTAAACGCGAATAATTTTGGGAGAGCGGCTAGATTAGATACCGTGGGAAGCGAATGGAGTGATTGGTGCTGTTAGAAATACAGCCATAGATGTGTGAATAGATCCGTGTGGGTATTTAGTGTGGATCTACGTGTGGCTCGCTATAAGGAACGCGCGCGTTTCTATACGTTCAGGTTCGATTTCTCTCCCACTGTCTCAGGGTAAGGAGAGTGACAGCCTGCGCTGAGTGTATCCATCTCTGCCGAAGCATCTCTTTAAATATTCAGTGAAAAATAATGTCATGTGAAGTACCACCTATAGCAACATTATTATCTTCATTCTTCAACATCATCCCCGCTGATAGCTTCGTTTGTCTTTTTCTCAAAATCTACTGTACCAAATGCTGCGGGAAGGGAGGGGGCTTGCCCTGTGCAGAAATGAAAAGAAGCGTCAGTGACCGCTTTGCAACGCTAACTAAATACTGGAGTGGCACCTGGGAGGCTTTTTCGGTTCGTATGCGTTTGCTTGTTTGTTTTTTGCGGCTCTTGTTTTTTGGTTTTTTTTTTTTTCACCCTTCTTGCTAAGCGTTTTACAGTCTTTTTCGTTTAATAATTGAGAAGAAAACGCGAGTGAGCCGATTCCTCGAATGGGAAGATTTCTCCCTCTCTCCCTTCTTCTCTTACTCGCTCTCCAGGTTTTACCGGCTCATTTGAAATTGAAATGAGTTGTATCTGATCAGCCTCTTGCTTTTACGGAGAGTTTGTTAATATTAATACGGGGAAAAGGAGTAGCTTCTATAGAAGAGTAAATAATCCGGCGGGGGGAGTGGGAGGAGAGAGCACTAGATGGGTCAGGGTGGAGGAAAAGAAATTGCCTGCGCTCCCACTTCTCCCAGCTCAGCTTATTGCACAAAGAAACTTTTCGTGCACGGACCAGTGACATGCGAAGGGGTGCGGAGAGCAGCGAGCGTCGT
>NW_010421750.1:0-971 GCF_000710305.1 Buceros rhinoceros silvestris | reverse complement strand
TGGGAATGACAAAAGCAGACGTGGGCTGTGCGAAAGAAGCAGGGACGCTGTTGCAGATAATAGCAGGATCCTTGTTCTTTGCATCAGTGACAGCAATTTTGACTTTGCCTCCTAGGGAAAATATATGGATCACTTGGGCCAAAAGAGCAAACATAACACAATTTTGTTTATCTATGCAAAGTGCTACTGACCCGTTTCGAACATGCTTGATTGGTGTACCCATTTTATGGCCGGAAAGTGACATAAAATTGCCAGATTTCAAGGGATACGTCAGTTTTGCCGCAGACAAAACAACAATCATTCGAGGCCGATCGAGCTGTAGCTATGAAAATTGGCCATTCGCTATCGGATCCGAAATTCAAGCATTTGTGGTAAGAGCTCTGAAGGTAACTAGTCCAACTCCTATTCAAGAACTAATTATTTTAGGAAGTGTACAATCAGGAGAATGGGTAAATGTCTCTACTTTACAGAATCAATCTATAAAAACTGATGCTCGGTGGTGTTTAAAAATGTCTGGCATGCAGGTAGTTAATGGTTCTGGTGTATTTAGGTTTACGACATCCCTTGAAAATATGAAAATGCGACTTGGCATACCTCTTCTCGATTCACAGGGACAACTTAGACAGAATGTTTCTGGGGCCCCTATATGGGGCGATATCAGAACCGGAACATTTGTTAATTGGCTTCAAAAGGCTAAGGACACCCTTGTACCTCCTGGCAGATTTTTGATTTGTGGAGATCGTGCCTGGCCGGGAATTCCAAAAGGAGCAATAGGAGGTCCTTGTTATTTGGGTCGCTTAACTCTCTTTGCTCCTAGTGTACAGGATTTCGTTTCTCGCAAGCGCACTAGAGTGCCTAGAAGCCTTAAAGAGTTCGATAGTAACTGCCAGGATGATGTGAAGTTGCTGAATCCCGCTGAGAATATTGCTTTATCCGTCTCTGTGCCTGGAGCATCAGCTGCTGCTGCTAAT
>NW_010421749.1:20916-35392 GCF_000710305.1 Buceros rhinoceros silvestris | reverse complement strand
TGCAGGGCCTGTCTTTTGTGCAAGCTTTGTGCAAGCAGTCGGGGTGGTTGCACTGCCACAGTCTCCTAAGCCAGCCCCAAGGCTGTACTTGCTCCAGGATATTGATGCAGGTAAATGTTTTCCTAAGTCAGGGAGTGCCTGACTCCCCAGGGCTGGGAGCCCTCAGTGCCGGGAGCCCTGCAGTCATGGAGGTGTGATTAATTCCTAATACTCCCCTGACTTCGTAAGCAATGATATTGTTCTTTCCGTTGTAGTACCAAGGGCTTAAGGCAAACCTGCCTGCTGTTACTAGTGAGCACCTAAGTTACCTGCTGGTCAGGAGCAAGAGCAGCACGGTCTCGTCGTGTTTGCTGACTCCATGACTACTGTGGAAAACCACTGTGGTTTTCACGCCCGCTCCTCCGTCCTTATCAGTCCAGAGGTGATAAGACAAATGATTAGAGGAAATGGAAAATATTACTCACGTGCTACCAATTCTACTCTTTAAATCAAACAAAATTAAGCCTGACACAACTGCCGGGAAAGACACTGGGGCTGTTGAAAGACCATCAAACTTTAAGGAGAGGATGAGTTGCAGAAAGTGTAACTACATATGGACTACATATATGTAAGTCCAGTCTAGCAGGGCAGCTGCAGTTTCAAACAGCAGCACCCATGTTTCAGAAAACTCCTGCCTTCTCTTAGTATTTCTGGTACTAAGTCTGCCATGGGAAAGGCTGCAGCGTACACCTGGTATGTGTCCCCTCACTGCAGAGGGGCTTCCCCTGTAGCTGGGGACCTCACTCCGTACCACTCATCTGCTGCTGGAAGAATGATGGGGACTGTGGCTCTTCCCCCACACAGTTACATCACCTCTAAAATCAGTGAGGTAGCTTTTTGTCTCTCATTGATCAAGACAGGCTAGTATATCCAGGGAACGAGTCAGAGCAGACACTTTTTTTCACTGCCTGAGGTGTCTGGACTTCATACCAACCTTTTCCTTAGGGAGGAACAAAAAGTGCAGAAGCCAAGACTGAAAAAAAGCAGGCTGCAACCCCAGCCTGCTTCGTCTGCCTGGCAAAGTCAAGCTGCTCCACACTCCTGCACGCTTGCTGCCTTCACTGCTGCTCAAATCCACCTCTCAGGCTGCAGAAACCCACTGCAACACAGGAAGATGTGCACAGCTCCAGCCTGCTGCCAGATTCTGCAAAGGTGGAGCACTGCAGCTTTCACTGAGAGAAGGGGAGAGAAAGTATTAAGCTACCTTTCCATGGATGCTTAGAAAACTTAAAAAACCCATAAAACAGCCAGAGAGCATGATGTTTCAGAAGAGACAAAAAGCTACTGTAAATACCTGATTGATTTGCTATGTCAGCTCTCCTCTACTAGCCACATTTGATCAGAACAGCAGTTGTATCTCAGTTATGCAGCTACGTATCAGTTATACACTTAGGTCACCCCTTACTTAACATTTCTGCCCACTCCCTGTTTTCTCAAGCCTTGGGTGCACGCACTCCTGCCTTCCTGGCCCATCACATTGTTCAGGCATCTCATTTCCAGCAAACATGTTTTATTTGTATTTGAAGCCTGCAGACTAAGGTGGTAATAGCTTCCAGAAACCACCATTGTTTTCCATCAAAGCTGAGGGAATGAGATCCTGAGGGCTGAGTGGCTTCTTCCCTACCCCACTCAGCCAAGAAAGCTCAATGTCATGGCTTCATTCCTGCATATTGCAGCAGCCATAAAACAAAGCTCAGAGGGCCTCAGATGGAAGCAAGTGCCAGTAAAAGCAATTACGAGGGTTATAGAAGAAATGTGGGCAGGAGGAAGCCAGGAGCAGTAGGGAGAGGCTGATTCTGGGAGACAGGGGGTGGCAAGCAGCAGTTTGGGGAGTCATAGGATACCCAGGCTGTGCACAGACCCATGCTCGGTCTCACCATGGACAAAAACAGGTCAGCACCAGGCACCCCGTATCACTAATTCCTCATGGAAACATTTGCTGTTCAAAGCAGTGCAAATTAACAGCTGCGCAAGAAGAAACTAAGGCATTTCAGGAGTGGGACTTGGGGCAGCAGTGCCCAAGCTCTCTCTTCAGCTAGAGGAGGCTGAGGCTGTATCAACCTGGTGAGACACAAATGCCCCGTGGCTCACCAGCTAGTTGCTCCAGCTGCAACTAATAGAGCTCAGACACCGACCTGAGGTGTTGATCTCAAACCTAATCACAACAGCAATGCCTAATCTGTGGTGCACACCAGCATGAATGATGCCTACAGCCACAGTGAAGAGCCTTAGCTCTCCATCCATCCCCAGCAAGTGGAGGAGCTGGAACTGGTCATCTGGGAGCATAAATTTGAATTAGTTGATGCTGTCAGCAGGACTAGCACTGTAACATCAAAGTAACCAGCAAAGGGCATAGGTGAGGGAGTAGCTGGTGTTCTGCTTCAAGTCCCACCTCCATGCCATCCGATAAGGCACCAGTCTCAGCTGGGATCTTACCCCATACTGGTCAAAAGGGTGACAGAAGCATGTCTCCATAACTTCAACAATGGGGAGAAGAGAGGGAAGTCACTATGACTAGTACGTGCTGGAGGCTTCCTGCTACCATTGTGGAAACAGCCCTGGGGTTTGTGAAAACTTGTAGTGACAATTTTCATGGAGAATTTTTGCACTCATCCATTAGGGCTTAGAACATAAAGAGAAATTGAGCACAGAACTGAAACTGCTGCTAGTAAGTGGTATTAATAACATTAAAGAATGGGAGAAATCAAACCACTAGAAGTGTAAATAGTGCCTAAAAGAGTTGGCTTCATGATGTTAAAAATAGCTGCAAGGTAAATCACTGGAGGGGAATGAAACAAAGCAGAAAAGGATGAGTGATAGAAGTACTGCAGAGTTCATAGGCTACAAAAGCTAGCATCACTTAACTGGAAAAAATGATTGCTTAGACAATAGATGGCTCGAGACAGAAAAAAAGATGTGGAGGGAGAGGAGGAGAGGGTGATGTGAGCTAACACAAGAAAGTAAAATTTCTGAGGCACATAGTTATTACTGTCCCATTAGGAAGGATAAAGAGCTTGTAAAGTGAAGAGGATGAGCAGGGAAGTTTGTGTGAGCCAGTTTTTCCCCATGACGCTGTTTCCAAGCCTTCTGCTTCTGGAAATGGGAGTCTAGTTCGGTGGGCTGATGTCCGTCTCATGTTTCTGCCCATCTGTACACCTCCTGGGTTTCTGCTCAGTCACCCTTCCGGCAGCTTCTGGCAGAAACTGGTTCAAGGCCAGAGGCTCTCGAGCAACTGTCTTCTGTGTTTCCCAGGCCAGGACAGTGAACCATTATTTTTTTCCCTTCCTTCACACCCTGTTCTGGGTTTCTAGTCACAGTCTGTCTTCCTGCTGTGACAGAAAGCCCAGGGCAGGGAGGTGGGAGGACACAAGTCCAGGGTGACTGGGCAAGACCTGCCAGAAAGGCTGCAACTGACTGCCAGAGCAGTCTTTCATCCTTAACTCTGAGGTCCTCCTGTCACCTGGCACTAAGCTAAAAGCTCCTCTGGGGAGCTCCCATGACAGGCACCCCTGGCATCACCCCAGCCAGGTGCAGGGAGGATAAGGCACATCCTGCTAAGAGCAGTTTTCTTCCCTCCAGCCCAGGCAGTTTAGAAGAACCCCAGCCACTCTGATTTTCCCCAATTTCATTGATAACATCTCACAATTCATAAAGCAAAAGAAATGTCCTCGTTATGTTCATGTTATTGATGTATTTTGTTTTGTTTTTCCATGCATTTGTGCATCAAAGCGGACTCACTTCATTTTGTGGTTTTCATGAACTAGCGTAGTTCATGTCTTTAACCTTGACTCCTAACTTTAGCAGGATGTCAGACTTGCCCCGCTTCCCAGACTCAGAGCAAACAGCTTTGTAAGGCTTTAATATTTCTACCACACAGTGAATTTCAGAAGGTGGCCACCGAATAACTTCATAATATAAAACTTTCTTTAATTTTTTAATGTGGTTGGATACATGTGGGTAATGCTATGATTTAAATAATTATTTTGGCAATTGACTCAGGACTTAAAATGACCACAGCAGTACATACCTCTAAACTCCACCAGTTTATCTAACCTGCAAGTTTCCCGAAAACCTTTTAATAAACTTCTTAGCTGTTAAGAATAAAACCAAACACCACCATGCCCAAATTCTGGAAGTCGTAAAAAGCAGAACCATCTGGTGCATGCTGGCCCTTCACTCCTCTGAATGAGCACCCATCCCACCCCCAGCAGGACGTGATACACATCTCTGCTTCCAGTTGAGAACTGCTAAGATGGGTCTGAAGGATTTCAGGTCTTCCACTCAATAAAAAGAAAAAAAAAAAAAGTATTTTCAACATTATTCTACCAAAGAGTACCCAAACCCTCATTTCTTCCTCTGTATTTTCCTTTCAGATATGACTTATTTTGCAGAAAAGCAACATTTTCAGTATAAATTCAAAGGCGCACATTCTTTTTCCCCCAAGAGCAAGATGTTTGGATTCACTTTATTATTGTTTTGTCCCTTAATTCTGCCCCTTCATATCCATAATCACAGGTTTCCTTCACATTTTAAGGACAGTTAAAGCATTTAAGGGTTTGGGAACACTATGACGGCCTGTGTAAGTTCTTCACCTGGCCTTCACAAACCAGATAATGGTGGATCAGTCTTCAGGGATGAACGGGAGCTCTTGTCATCTGTCAGAGAGACTTCTCTCAGATCAGAGAAAGCCTATTTTCAGGTGGGTTTACAGAAGCAGGATGGCAATATGCAGGTTTTCCTTAGATCCACTGGACGTTGCTGCTTGAGTACCCACAATTCAGTCCAGCCTAATGAAGAGCAGACTCAGCAGGCTGGGGCGTCAGAAAGCTTCCCTCAGACATGATGGCAGTATTTACACCCATAACAGCTGCCATAACAGGTCTATGGAGCATCTTTAAAATACACCTCAGAGGAAAGCTGTCTTGAGTTCATAAAGAAGCTAAAATATCTGGGGAGGTGTCAGTGGTCTCATTTTCTCCTCACTGAATTTAGCAAAGGGTTTCAGACAGCAAAAATTATAGAGACAAACATAGGCTTATTTTAAAAACTAAGACAATTTCGTGTTAATCAGAAACAGAAAACAGGAAATTGTTTATTTCCCAGTTCAGCCAAACTGGAGAAGAGGAAGAGCTCTTTCCCCTAATGAAAACTCACGCTTGACCAGCATTCTCCTGGGTCTGAAGCCAGGTTCACTCTCTTCGTGAACAGTCAACTCCCAAAATCTTGTGAAAACTCTCATGAATAGAGCCATGACTTCATTTTATCTGGCTGGGAAAGCCCCGCCAGCAGATGTCCCCTCAGTTCACTACCCTGCTTGAAGAGCAAGGCGAGAGCAGTGTTAAAATGCACATAGCTGAAGCAATCTTTACAGACCCCTATGCTATGGAGTCACTCGGCCCACTCTTGCACTACAAAATTCTTCTAAATGAAAAAGCTTAAATCAGCATCAAAATGACTCTGGAATTGCTCTTCCCAGCATTGGAACAAACCAATGTGAAGCAGAACGAAATGACAATATGAGCACTTCCCATTTTGCAGAAAGCAAGAAAAACAGATGGTAACAGGATTCCCTTCACAGTTTACTCAGGAAAGGAGTGTACAGGTCTCTGCATCAATTTAAGACTAGTTCTAAGGTGGTTTAAGAACTAACTAAACATTTTTCTAACCCTTTCAGTTTAACCTACAAAAATAAACTCTCTGAAATGTAAAGTATGAAATCATCCTTTTTCACCTCCCCTTAAATGCAGCGTTCTTACTGGACTTCAAGAATGAAGAACGTAATGGTTCACAGTTGCTGCTGCCATCATTCAGTTCCAACTTAGGCAGAAATTCTTCACTGTGAGGGTGGTGAGGCACTGGAACAGGTTGCCCAGAGAGGCTGTGGACACCCCCTCTCTGGAGGTGGATGAGGCCAGGCTGAGCAACCAGATCTAGTGGAAGGTGTCCCTGCCCCATGGCAAGGGAGTAAGAACTAGATCTTTAAGGTCCCTTCCAACTCAAACCATTAAATGATTCGAAAAAGCAGGGCGTGTAACAGTAGTAAGAGAGGATTACAGGAAGAAGTGCAACAAAATGCAACTGGTGACCAAGACCAAGTAAGTTTCTCTTGGAACTTGTCGCAAAACCAAATCCAATGTGCATTTTTATCACACATTCTAAAACTTGATGCTTGCAGCAGCATCAGTCATTTACCCCTCTTGCCAGAGGCTGACAAATGTGTCTGAAAGGCAAAAAGACGATAGAAAGGACAGACAAGAAAGCAAGAATGCAAACCTTATTTTAGACTTTTCTCCCTTTTGATCCAGACCAATCAAATCCTGCAGAATCAGAGGTGCCTAAATTTCCAGAAGACTAGAGGTGTTAAAGCTGGCTCTTCCAGTGTACATGGCAACTGCTCCCCACCTCTGCTTGATGAAAAGCAGTGACATGTCATGGGTTTAATACTGAAGACACAAATAGGTGTAAAGGGCATCAAGAGCTGTTCATCTAGCCATTACATCAAGGGAATGTCAAGAGAATTACCAGTACACAGGTTGCCATAGAGAATCTGCAACAATGAATACAATTTATGTTGAACTGCACAATATTCTTGAAAATTTGAATTGTTCATCTGTAAGAGACCTCCGTATTGTAATCTTCAAATTGCAGCAAAGAGGAAAAACCCCATAGTTGTTACCTCCTAGAATTTCTTCTTCTTTTGTACTTGAAAGATCAATTTTTTTTTGTATTTTTCATCTGAGTGGTTTGCTATATTGCAATGATGCATAAAAAATGCACACAATTATTTCAGTGTAGGTGATTCCACGTTTCACATGAGAAACCACAGGAGTGGACAGAAGTACATCTTGTTATACTTCACTGCCTTATTTTAAGCAACTGCATCCATACACAAATGTCTAAATATGCAGCCCAGTTACTGGAGGAGCAGCTCTTCTGCAGGTCAGTGAATGCCGTTGAAACTCAGACCACATTACTTGTAATAAATTTACGACTGTGCGTACACTTAACTAACAGAGTTCAAAAACTGAGAATTGTTACCTCAGCAAGCCCTGACCAGCACATTTTTTTTAGATTTGCAAAATCTTCTCTATAGGGTGATAAAGGAAAAAACAATGCAAATTTTTTATTGTAAAGCTCTACAGTTAAGCAGAACAGATGCTTATCTTGTACTACTCTTAAGGATTTTTGGACTAATAAATCTAAATGCAACAGCCGCCACAGAAAATTACCAGAATTGAGAGTTATATACAATAGGCTGCTAGAAATTAAAAAACAAATACAGCTGTACTGATAACTTATTTCAACACAGTAGCTGGTTTTCTACCCCAGCCTCAGTTTTTTGATTTCTAGGTCACTGCAGCAATTATAATAAGAAAGCTAGTTTCACTAATTGAACTTAAAGGCTAATCTTACCAGACCACTGTATAGATAGAATACAGTTGGCAGTATTTAGAAAGCTGGAGACCGATGTCTGCACATAGAAATTTAATTTAAAAATGAGTTTCTATCAATTGGCTTTATTAGCTATCCGCAGTTTACAAATTTGAATTAAGAAATAAAGTTATAGAATGGAATTAGCTTGAGCTAATTCTTGGTTGTGAGTTCTTTTTCTTTAGGTTCATAATAATTTTTATACAGGATGTCATCAGCAATGAGTTCTAGACTAAAACGCAGCCCCACTATTGCCTCATTCAATGTCATAATTTATATATAAAAAGATTGTTCTAAACATTTTTAAGAAGTACTTAATTATCTACACAATCAGGCCCTTTTTTAAAATTTGTACATAATACAGATATTTAAAGAGCACTTTATTATTCTATATTGCATTTTTTTATAAGTTTAAAAACTAGGAATAAATAGACCGTTCCCATGACAAGATGAAATCCACTATTCAGTATACCACAGGTATTGTCTTCTCCACACCTCATATCTAGCGCATAAAATTTTCTAGCAGGAATATTGTTTTAAAACACTAATTCCCCATCATTTTAACGCACATCAATTTATGCAAGTGCTTCTACGTCCTGATAAGTGCAGGTTTAACTTCATTCTGTATTTTGCAGTAGTCCACTAACTATCACCTTAGCATATGCTTAATTAATATTTTTTTCTCCATAGCTTGTAAGACAGTCAGAAGACAATTCATGTCTGGCAAGTAAGGATGCAGCTGCACTGAGGTTTCTATTAGGAAACCCCATTTCCAGCATTCACCCTTTTTTCTTTTTCCTGCCTCACAGCCAAAACCAGTAATAAAATGAATCATTTAACATCTAACATTAAGGTCACTAAAAATACAAGACTGTAAAGGAGAAAAAAAAAAAAAGGCAGCATATGCAACATAACACGTTGCTACAAGATTTCTGCTCTGTAAAGCTGAAATAGCAGTAAGAAGAGGCTGAGCCAGCAAGCTGCACAAGACAACAAATATGCTGGAATAAATGGAAACATCAACAGTCTTAAGGCAACCTTCATTTGAATCAGCAGTGTGATTACTTGTGTGTCTGAAGAGAAATCCTTCTTTAGTGTACTTAATTATGTCGATACAAAAGATGTTATGAACCATATCGATCCTAGAAAAGTAAAAAAGACAGACATGAGTTATGTTTTCCATTGAATAGAATTAGTTATACTTAGATTTCTAAAATAAATATTAGTTTAATTCTTAAAGGCTTAAGGAAAATGAAGCAGTGTCTCCAAGACCTGGAGTCTATGGTTACAATTCAGGAAAATTAGCCTGATTTTCAAACTCTTGAGAGCTCCCAGTGACATAGAGGAAATGCAAACTAACTGGAGCACAAAGCATGCTTTACACTATTGAAACCAGGTTGTCTTACTTTTGTGCACAAACTTGGATCAAAGGTATTACGGTCAGGTCAATTAAAGAGCCAATACAAGTGTTGGGCTAGATGATCAATACAGGTCCCTTCCAACTGAACTGTTCTATTCTAAGTTATGAACTGTTACTACTTTAAAGATAAAGTGACAGCAAATAACTTTCATGATGGCATCTTTGTTTCAATTATAAGAAAAGAAATAAACTATACCAGGGAAAAGGCAAAAATTGTATTTTAAGGAAGGTGAGCTATCAGCCACAGATTTATTTTAAAAAAACCAAAGATCTACTGTCTAGCACGAGAGGTCTACAAAGTTCAAAACCGAACTAATTATTTTCTCCCTAAGGGTGATTCAACAGCAGGATCCATGATACTAAATCCCTACAAAAAGACTTTCAGTGGCCGTTAATATATTATAGTATTTTTACTAACCTGTATAGATGTCATGACCCCATTAGCAAGTACCGAAAGTTTTCCAGCCACCGATTTCACTCCTTGTTTAAACTGAGTTATATCAGGAGCTGAAGGCAAGACATTTGTAATATTGTAGCTTCCTAAAAGGATGCACACACACACACGAACAAAATATTACGGGTCTCCTTTGATAAAACTTATTTACAATATAGTCTATTATTTGCAACAAGTCACATAAAACCCCAGTATAAAATACTGAATTTACTGAACTGAAATACCCAACTTGAAATTTAAGATTTTTTTTTTTTTAAAATAATGACTATACCTGTTATGCTTGTTTGCCCTACTACCAACACTAACAGGTCACTGCACTTCGCACGCTTCTCTGAGAATACAGTGACAGCTACTTGACAGTGTAACTAGAAGCTGAGTATGGCAGCGTATTCACCACGTGAGAGTTTCTCACTCTGTTCAACGTGTACCTGTTTGTTTTCTCTGATCTTCAAACAAGTCAGTTGAACTTATAGATGAACTTCCAGAAAATCTTTCTAGTCGAGCCCTTGCTTCATACTAGAAAAGAATTGAGAAGAAAAAGTATTGTAACAGTATGCTGAAATTCATAGGATTATATAGATATAGGTTTAGAATATGCAAATCCATTCTGAAAGTTGCTCCCACTTCATAGTTTTCACATGACTGACAGTGTGAGTTTGTCATCATCTCAGTTAATTTCTAAGTTGACCAAAGAGTTACCATTGCAATGCCAAGAGGCCAACTCATTGTTAGGTACCTTAAAATTGGTGAAAAACTATCCAACCATCAAAAACAACTTAAAAATGTGAAATTGAGTGGTTGGGTTGGATAAGGAAAAAGTACTGCATCATGTTAACCCTTCTCATCATATGACGCTTTTAATTCAACTTTTTGAGTTCTCTGGGAACAGTAATACATTGATTATATATATTTTTTAACATTACTCTTTACATTGTTAATTTTTAATTAAAAACAGGTTTTTAAAAATAATCCCTCACCTCCAAAATGCACATAATATTAATCTGGTTTGTATTTCTAGGCTGATTTGATTACATGTCATTTGTTGAACAATTCATCTGCTTAGCTAGCCTTACAATAGTAATAATGTTTCCATGTAACATGCAGAGGGAACAGATGTTCTAACAACTGTTTGTTGGCATCAGTTTGTGCATTCAGAAGAAATTAAGAAAGCCTTCACCTAGCATCAGGCTGATTATTTAAAAAATAAAGACTGCTGAATCACAGTCCACCACTTCTATCAGAAAAGAATGATGTTGGAGGTGAGGACCTACTTGCAGCTGCAACTCCTTAACATGAAATATTAAACTATAGGAAGTTATTGTAAGAGTTATCAGAGACTTGTAAATTTCTATGAAACAAATATTCAAGTGGACATGGTTCTATAAGCTTACTAGTTCTTTCAATTTAACTATTGCTGTGTCATTATACAAGAACACCGTGTTTATAGTCAAAGAACGTTTAACATTCAAAAATATTTATCACCGCTTTCTACTTACATCAGCATGATCTTGCCTTCCAAAGTACATATCTGATGAAATTGCTTTTACATTTCCGAATTTTTTTTGTGCCTCATCTGTGTTTAAAGATGGTTCATACTCAGGCTTACGACGAGATGCAGGCCTAAAAGAGAAATGAGCTGGAACAGTGAGTATAAATTTTATTTACATTCATGACAGAAAGCAATAAATTAAACAAGAAGCACTATTATTTTTGCTTTGTGAAGCCTAAAAGTATAATAAAAAGTAAAAATTAAATCAGTATCAGAGACAAAAAATTCAGATAATTAAGTTGATACAGCAGCAAATAAAATCTCACTTGCAGTTTTACAAGTTGGTGAGCATATAGTATTTACGATTCATTTAAAAACAAGCTAAATTATGTGAAAAAGGACAGTATTTCTACAAAACCTCAGAAAAAAATACATCAGTGAAATTCAGATTTAAATCCAATAGCACAAAAAGATTCAGCATCCTTTGAACTGTCACTGCCTTCCACCTCAAACATACATTCAACACTTGCCTTTTTTTGTTGTTTCGTTTTAAAGTAAATGCACTCAAATAAGGAGGTAATAGCAATACGGATGTGAACTCCTATTTTGTAATGTACGTCACCAATTCACTCTTTAGGAAACAACAGAGCATGGTTTTTGTTAAAAAAAAGAAAGAACAGAAACAGAAAACACAACTGAGCACACGAACCCCCACGTTCTTTCATTTTCCACTTGATTACAAAGATAAAAACACAGTTGTCAAAGAAGAAATACTTTCATTTTTATGATCACAACAATTAGACCTGTTGTTTGCAAGTATCTTCAAAACCTTCATCCAAAAAGTTGAGTACCCTACAGCTGCATGCATTTGGTAACTGGGTTCTCTTTGGTTCATTAGGCAATAAAAAAAGTAAAACAAGCATGTTCTCAGAACAATGCAAATATTAGAGTTTCTTTCCACACCTTTTTTCTACTTCTGTTTTTGCTGAAGCGATTTGGAAATTATCTCTAATACATGACCTGTATAGCACCGAACAAAACAGAGAAGTGCTTAAAATGTAAATAGGAAATTCAATTTACAAAAGAAATTCAACTGCGAAGTCCCTTGACTGATGATGGAATTTATGGTGAAATTCTCCTCCTACACTGTTAAAAATCCCACTACTATCACCAGGACTCAAATTGTATTAACGAGCTTGGGCTTTCTGTACAACAATCAGCCAGGATTTTTTGGTATACCTGTCTGAAAATCCTGTACTTTTAGAAGTTAACATTACATCAACATCTCTACTATTATTTTCTTTCTTCCAAAAAGAATCTGAACTGTCATCCCATTTAGAGAAAGTGCTGCTCTTCAAATCTGAAGAATCATAGTACCTGGAAAAAAGTATTAGAAAAAGGTATTTTAAAAGTGGAAGTTTATATTGTTAGACAAATATTGCTATAACAAGTGTTCACTAGCAAGTAAGTTTTTAGCATGATTTGTCAGTGAATAATCTGGATTTCATAACATTGGTTAGAAGCTTTGTACAGTTGAATCCAATGGATTTTTGGGTTTCTACACATGCATTTTAGCTAAAGTGAAAAGTCTGGCTTTTCTTTAGGCTGGATATTATCATGAATATGCAGTGAACTGCCTGAAATTTATGGTCCCACCAAAACCAGCGAAGTTGTCATTACTTGAAAGTATTACATCATCTTTAATGTCAGACAAAACACTGAAGAACACTGTCGAGATACCTGCCTGGTTTAAGAGCAACTCTAAATAAACTTCAGGATGGACTCTGAGCAAGGCACCATGATGACCCTACAAGACAGTCTGCTCTTAAAGACCTGGTGCTCTTGACACTCCATACTAAGATGCCGTCTGTGAAAAAAGCCACCATAGCTTTAAAGCACTTTGAACACGCCAGAGACACAAGAGCACCTAACCCACAGCATCCAACTGTGCTGTGCCTCCACACGGGGCAAAGGTTTCTAAGGGGCTCATAACGGCTAATCTCACAGTTCCACGTGAGTCAATCTGCAAGCTATGCAAACGGAGAATCTGCTCCCGTTTTCTGGGGCATCAACAAACATAGTTCAGAACAGTATCTAAACCTTGAGATGTTTTGCTTGCTTGATTTACAGATACTTATCACCAGTCTAATATCCGGCATGATTATTTTTCTTTGGGGCATATACTAAGATGAATTAGAATTACTTTACCTTTATTTCCAAGTCACAGCTTTGAATAAAGAAAAACTATCATCTTACAAGCCTTACCAAGTCCAACAATCTGACTTTTTACTTTCTTTAAAGAGAATGAATTTGTATACCAATTCAAATTAGATTCCACTATTGCTTTAACTAGAAGAACCAGAGACAGAAACAGCTAGGTTATAATTTATCTTCTAATTATGGAACAAAAACACATTAAAAAGCCTCTTCCATAATTCATCCTTTGTCTGCTAAATAACCCAAGAGCAGGAAGAGTTCTTTTCAAGGAACAAACAGAGAAGCACTGAAACGCAAAGTTTTATTTTACAGAACTGCTGCCGCTTTACCTGGTACCAATTTGCATTTCTGCCAGTAGTGATCACACTACAAAGTAATGACAAAAAAGTCTTTTTGGTTTTCTTTGTCAGTCTGCAAGTAATTACATACCATTTTTCCTGTTTCTGTGGTATCAATACAACAAAAGCAGTTTATAAAAGCAATATCTGCTTCTATCATTCCAGAAACAGCTGTTTCATTGCAATTAGTGCCTGCAGACTAATTGTTTTATAATTTGCTTTTCATTCATACTCTGACAAAAAATATGTCAAATAGTTTTTGTTTACATTTTATGTCTAAATACATAAAAGTCTATCAAATAAGACTGCAGACATCGACAGAATACACCCAACAAAATATCTCAAAAAGATGTAAATTTTTTGCATTTGGCATGTGTCTAGTTAAAAGAATTATGCAATTGTAGTATATATAGTATCATACTTCGATACCTGTTTCATTTTAAACTGCAAGTTGAAGACAGTACAAGAAAGGGAAAAAAAACCCCCACAAACAAAACCAGCACAAGTAATTCTGACAAATTCTGGATGCAGTGTACAAATGAAAGCTTATATAAGCAAATAAAAGCTGCTTGCAGACAGTTGCCAGACCCTGAACAAGCCAAAACCTGTAAACACATTGAATTAATTCAGGCTATCTTCTCCTCAAAAGTAACTACTCTTCTTTATAAATACATCTGTCATCAAATAAGGTCAACTATTTCACAACTTTTCTGATTCAGATGTCCCCTGAAAACACGCTAGGTGTGTAGGCATGTCCAATTACCTTGATCTTAAATTCCAAATTTGCGTAGATTTGAATATGTAACTTGTGCACACTTCTACCACCACTCAAAATAAAACTTGTACATTACCTTGAACCATAAGAGAAATACAAGTCTTCTACACAATCAGTGTACTTTTTCTTCGGCTTTGCAATTGCAGGAGTTTCCTGCTCTATTGTTTGCATATCTGAGGTAACCGAATGAGAAATGCCACTGGGGACAGGAAGAAAACAAGTATTTAAAGAGATGACAAAGCTCACACCCTAATAAAAAAAAAAAAAAAAAAAAAAACCCAAATTTAGTTTTTGAACCTTGCTCATAAAACCC
>NW_010421749.1:19187-20885 GCF_000710305.1 Buceros rhinoceros silvestris | reverse complement strand
TAAAAAAAGGACAAAGCTCCCCCCCAAAAAAAAAAAAAAAAAAAAAAAGAAAGCCTAATTCTAGTTTCTGAAGCTTGCTCATAAAGCCCAAGCTATCTAAACATTTAAGAAGAAAGGAGGTGACGTGACTTCTGAACACAGACCATTCCAGCAGCCGGAAAACACAGCAATGTGACTTTCTTCAGAGTTTTGGTTTCTAAAAGACAGACTATACTTAGGTTGGTACTGTTCCCTGAAAACATCCTGACGACCTTCTTCACAGTCAGCCAGTGGAAGCAAACACTCTACGGACATCCTACAATTCACATTAACACCTGTCTAACAGGGTAGAACTTAAAACTATCAGAAGCAATTCTGCCCATTCCCCTGAATAAAAACTAGATCCTTTGATGATATTGTTTCCATTGCACAACTCCAGTATCTTTTTTCATTTCTTAAGTAAAATGGAAGATAACTGCATAAAGCCAGAGAGTACATTAAATACACTTCATAGAACTTTTTCACATACCTTCTGTTGCTGCCAAAGCCTATGCCAAGTCTCTCCGAATCATTTTTCTTCTTACCAGATAGATTTAGCTTTTCTTCTTTTGTTTTAATATCAAGATCTCTGTAGGCCAACCGTAAAGATGATACACTAAAACAAAACATACAGTTAACATGTAACGGTAAAATACCACACTGAAGACTCAACCCAATAACATTGGTAGAAAATTATCAGTATATACTGTAGCATTGAATTTTGTATGTTTTGTTTTTACTGAAAACATTCATTATTAATTGGATTAAATTTCAACCGTAAGGATGAGAGAAATCCAGTAGAGAATATTGTCTAAACAGTACTCCAGTCTGTGGGTAAGCAGGTAGTCTTTTTCAAAATAAATGTGAAACATCCTACTGCTAAAGTTCGGGACACAGTATTGCATCATCATTAAGTCAACCTTGAAGAGTCTTTCCTGTGATACCAACTAATTGTCAAAGTTCTCCAACTCCAACACACTACAGTATTGTGGCATTCGTGATATAATACTAACAATGTTTTCTGCTAATGTGCAGCTTAGCCCTGCTACATCTTCCTCCCTTCACGTTCCCAGCGGTTTTAACACTTGTTATACAGACATGCTTGAGAAAAGTGCTAGCTAGACCACACTTCTTTATTGATGCTGTCTCCTTCCCTGTACCCAAAAAAGTGTCTCAGAAGAGCGGAGGAGAGAGTCTTTGTACTCCCCAAATGAAATATATTCTGTATTATGGAAATCTCAAATCATCCAAACTTACAATTTTCTGCACAGCTGGTAACACTTTTTGTCATCTGAAACATCCTCACAGTTCAGATATAATAAATTGTCTTTCAGAGGTGCCACGAACCTTCCTATATCTCAAAACCATCTTAATTATTTTCCATTATACTAGTGCAGCAGAGACAGAGGGTTTTACTCTTGAATACAGAACTGTAGAAAAACTGCTTTTATTTCATTTGTTAGGTTGAAAGGGATACAAATAATAATTTTAATGAGCAACTCAGCAATATTTTAATTTATAAGCTGTGACTGGCATAAAGTACAAATGAATGCTATGAGAAGAAAGGTAAATGAGATTTAGGATGCTGCTGGCTGGTAGACATCCTCCTACAAGCAGAAAGGAAGTACTTAAGTCTGAAAACCCTAGTAACTTCCCACCCATTTTGTGCAGAAGCAGGAA